>NC_073691.1:152491316-152588816 GCF_029784155.1 Uranotaenia lowii | reverse complement strand
GACAGCAAAACGAACTTTTAGCGGTCACCTGGCCGGTTTCCAACCAGAAACTTTTCAATGACCAGTCTCGTCTGTATTCCCTGGAGATAAACAAGGATACGAAATTGAGAAATTTAATTTCAAAACCCTTACCACGCAGTTTCCGGTCGACAGTTCCACTCCGACGATTGGTTTGAGGCTTCCGAATCTTCGTATTTCTGGGCAATTTTTGCTGCTTAGCTAGCCTAGATGCAGACCACCAGTGTTCGGCACTAAAGCGATAATCCGCTAATCGCTAATTAGGTCGAATTCACAGTGAGCGCGGTGCGAAGTGCGAAGCGAATTTCCAATTCGCGCGAAAAACCGCTTCTCATTGAAACACGTTGAAAAAAACATCGACCGGCCACAGTGCAAGCGAATTTTCGTGCGAAGACCCGGCTGGATCGCGCGAATTCATTCTGTTCATCTGGACATACACTGAAAATATTCTCTCGGAAATGTTTTATCGTAAAATGATTTATCAAAAAAATATTTTTCAAAAGTTTATTTATTTAATTATCATTGCCGTTTCTGTGTTAGTAATAAAAAATGTACGGTTTTTTAGCGCGGATTTTCGAAAAAAAAAAACGCGGTTTCAGTCTTTATCAATTGAAACAAATTCTAACTGGCAATAAACGACCGGTGGCATGGAAGCCCCACAATATGTGTATAGGGCGAAGGGGCTGAACGGATAGAAGTTGGAATTTGTTATCCGACGCCATCTTGAAATCCAATATGGCCCCTTCCACTCAACTTTCAAATGCTGGAAGTGACTAAAAGCAGATGAAACTCTTACAATATGGGTATTGGATGAAAGTACTCAATAAGTAGAAGTCGAATTTGGCTGTCCGACGCCATTTTGAAATAAAAGATGGCGGTTCCCGCTTAATTCAAAATGCAATAAAGAACTGAAAATCGTATGGCCATCCACAATATAAGAAATGAGTGAAAGGGATAAAAAATTTGATGAAAAATTACTGACAAAAATTTAACAAAATTTAAAAAAGCATGAAATGAATAAACAAAAATATGACAAGTGTTATAAAACTAAAGTAATATTGACAAAAATATAACAAAACTGTGGGAAAATATGAATAACTATTACTAAAATTAAAAAATATGACAAAAAAAATAGAGACAAATGACAAAACTTTGAATAAAACACGACAAATGTGGTAAAATAATTATGCCAAAAATATGACAAATTTAAAAAAAATAGACAAAAATATGAGGAAAAATTCACAGAAATAGCAGCAAAACTATGACAAATGAGAAAAATAATGTATGGCAAAATTATAATCAAAATTTGACAATATGACCTGACAGAACTAATATAAGGACCAATATTTGTCAACAAATTTACAAAAATGACAAAATAATAACAACAAATTTACAATAAAATCACAAAAATCTGACAAAAAATAAACACAAAATTAAAAAAAAATGACATAATGTTGAATATGTTAAAAATGTAACTCAGTTGGCAAGTTAGTTCCCTCCTAAGCCAATGTCCGTGAGTTCAAATACAAGAGTAATCATCGAATGCAGTTGTACTGGGTAAGACTTTCAGCACTGACCACACTGACTTGACTCTAAAATATTTAATAAATTGATTGCTATTCAATTAATATTTTATAATAACAACTAAATGAAGTCACCAGTAACTTAAAGTTGATAAGAAATAAAACACCTAAAATATGCCTCCACTTCCACTAGTGGCTAAGAATCGAATGACCCATTTATTCTTTCGAATAGATAGAGCGATCAACGCTCTCTCTAATTTTGCATATAATCTTCGGATACAATTCAGTTCGCATAATTCGTTTTATATAAAAAGTAGGATACTACAGACTCTTAGAACAAAAATTCAACCATTTTCTGTCTAATTTTTTGTTGTCAGATTTTGCAGGTTCGCAATACCGACGGCAGGTGGCGAACCTGAAAAATTTGACAAAAAATGCCCTGTAGGAAAAATGGTCCTGTTTAGCCCGATTTTATCGTAGAAATTGCGTGTTTTATTTTTAAAGTTGGGTGGCATTTCCTAACTGGCGAAGCATTTCTTCAAATCGATCCATGCGCACTCTGGAATCGACATTGCGTACTGTTGGAAAAATGATTTTTTTTTGTTTTTTTTTCTGGAAAACTTATCCAGAAAACGAAATCGAGTGTCCAGTCAGTATGGTCAGTGCTTTCAGTATGAAGAGAAGATGTTAAAACGACTAAAATCGAACGAAAAAAGACAAAACTCACAATCAAATGAACAAAAAATCTGACAGAACTATGACAAAAATACGAAAAATGAAAACATGACAAAATTATTACAAAAATTAAAATAAAATGACAAAAATCTTACAGTACTATAACAACCTTTGTCAACTGTTTGTCATAATTTTGTTTTCTTATCGTTGTTTTGTTTAATTTTTATCATATTTTTTCATAGCTTTGTTACATATATATTTATTACATTTGTAAGATTTTTTTCATAGTATCGCCAGATTTATGTAATTTTATTGCAAAATTTTGTCATATTTGTAAATTTTGATAAGTTATTATATTTTTCATATTATTATTTCAATTTTCATATTTTCCATAATGTTGTCAAGTATTTGTTAAAGTTTTTATTTCGAGTTTTGGAATTATTGTTAATTTTTTGTTATTATTTAGTCAACTTTATTAATTTTTGTCAGATTTTTTTAAAATTTGGTCAAGGCTTTGCCATTTTATTGTCAAATTTATCATAGATTTGGTATATTTTTATCAAATTGTAATATTTGTGTCACCTTTGTCATATTTCTATCAAAGTTTTGTCAGCGTTTCGTAATATTTGTTGTTATTATATTGTAATTTTTTTTTTATTATTTTGTCATAGTTTTGGTAGATTTTTTTTCTTGCGATTTTAAGTCATTTAAAATATTCAAAAGTTGAGCGAAAGCTGCCGTATTGGATTTTGAAATGGCGTTTCATAGCGTCAGACTGCAAATTTCGACTTTTTCTAATTGATTCTTCTCACCTAATATCCATATTATGCTTGTTTTATGCGATTTTCAGTCATTTAAAGCATGTTGGTGTTAGGCTGAAGCCGTCATACAGGATTTGGGTGTCAAAAATCTATTCTCCGACGTACTCATAAAGTCCAGGCAATTCATGACCTTAAGATTCCTTTTCATAATCCCCGCGGTCCTAGAACGCGCAAGGTTTTTTCGCGGTTTTCCGAAGTTGACGTGGTTTTTCGGAATTAACGCGGATTATTTTTTTTTGGCGCGGTACGTATCGCTCGCTCACAGTTTTGATTCTGAAAATTAATTTGCAAAGATTTTTTCACAAGTGATTAATTTTTGCAAAACAGAAGGTTTTTTTTTCAGTGTTGAACCGCTTCGCAATTCGCGTACACTGTGGCCGGCCTTCAAAAATGAACTTGCGAAATTCATCCGGTGAATGAATATTTCGCTTCGCAGTTCGCTTCGCGCTCACTGTGTTCGTACCCTTAGTCCGCTAACTTTTTGTTAGCGGATTAATTTTGCCGCTAAATTTTTGGTAAGCTAGCGAATTAAAAAGTTCCGCTATTTTTTGTTCCGCTAATTGAAAACCGCTAATCCCATATATATTTTTTTTATTCGTAGATCACTACTGATAGAAGTAGGTATTTATACTTTTAGTCATTAATCAGGCTACCCAAGTAGCCATGCTGATTTTGGATAGCATTTTGACAAGTCATTGATGCTTTTGGTTACTTGGGTAATCAGGCATTTCGAATGGTCTCAATGAAAGAGTGCGTACTAACTAGAGTCAAATGATAGGAGTATTTTGGGTCACCTCACACCACAGTTACGCAAATTAACCATGATGTGTAAACACCAGGTGATTCGATCTGTCGAGTTTCAGAATCAGCCATGTTGATTGCTTCGTTGCGTTTGTATGCTTATAATTCATAGAACAGCTGAGACCTAAGCTTGCCTTTAAATTTTAGAACATCTAACAATATCGAACTTTTTTACACCCTTTAATTGGTTTATTGTTTTAAAGTAGTTTAAATATTCAGATTTCAAAAATTAGTTTTTGTTATTTCACAAATCAGTTTATATAAAATGAGAAGAAAAATCACCAGAAAAAAAATTGACATTGTAAAGCAGTATGTATGAATTGTTCGTTTTGTATTCGATTTCGGTTCGAATAGATATTGTATGAAGATTCACGTTTGGGAACGCTTCTATCATGAGAATCATACAAGTTTGGAAAAGGAGAAAACTGGTCGAATATTATAACAAAACAACTACACTATTTTTGCAAAGCAATGGGATAAAAAAACTTTAGATTCAACTATAATCCATGCTATTAATAGTTAATTTTTTTGTGTTGTTTTAGTTTACTGTATTTGCAATTTCGGTGTAACATTTATACTGAACATTCAAATAACATGAAATAAACAAAAATTGGTTTACGTTTTTTTTGTTGGGTAACAGTTAGCGGTTAGCGATTAGCGCTTTAAGCTTTAAGCGATAACTTTTTTAGCACATTTAGCGATTTTAATTAGCGATCGCTAACATTGACTAAGTTAGCGATTCTATTAGCGGCGCTAATTTTTCAGTTAGCGATGCCGAACACTGCAGACCACAAAGGATTTTCCAAAAAAACTGTGCACAATTTTTCCCTTCGTTCGGCTTCCATGTTGATTGTTTACAAAGTATAGTCGATTTGTGGAAGGTCAAAAATACAAACGTGAAGCTTACAAAATTTCCGACACGTGGGCGCCAAAAACTTCCCAATTCGTCCACCAGGAGCGCCACAATATGAGCAAAAGTTTGTCCCAATTCTAAATGAAGCAAGCTTTTTCTGATGAATGTAAATTTATTACGTTATTACGTTACGTAAATGTTTTTTGTTGATGTAGGTTTATTTTGGAAGAACGAGTCAGTCAGGTGAGCCAGTTTACTTACAGCTATTCCGGCATCCGTGTATATACCTTACCAACTGGCAACTGATTGAACATTCCTATTATATAGTCAGTTACATGAGGAAACAAATCTTACCTGCCGGTCACTAATGGGATTCGAACCCAAAAGTTCTCTTGCCGATACCGGGAATCGAACCCTGGCTTATCAAAAACAGACTCGCGCCAGCCTATCCGCTAGACCTTATCGGTGCTCCGGTGTGACTTAAACAAATTTGACGATTTTTTGAATGAAAAGTACCGTTTTTACTTCACTTTATATTTTTTGTGGTCATTATCTTAAAAAAAATTCAAAAAATATATCCTTATGTGCATCATATAGCTTTTACCTTTAAATTTTCTGGACATTAAGTTTTTTTTTTTCATTCCGTAGTTGATCTACAGTCTTTTTTCCGAAGCACGTTTTTTCGGATTTTTTTTTCTTAGACTTCGAATAACAGAAAAACGAAGTGTATTAACTGAATATTGGCTAAGAAACATATATGAGTCACATTACGGTGTTCAAAACTATAAATTTTATAAAAATCGGTTGGGAAACAAGAGAGATATACTGATTTTAGTCAGGAGTGTCAAATTATTTTCGATTTGTAAAAATCGGACCATCTGGAGGATCAAGATAGCTTTAAGAGCATGTTTCCCTTGTGCATTATTACAAAAAAAAAACGCGAATTCATTCATTCATGCTGTTGTAACTTAACTGGATCTCTACTGATTCTCGTCATTTTCAAAGAAGATCAATATTCTTTCATAAGAAAATGTCAGTTCGTTTGCTCAAACACTTTACAAACATAGTGCAGATTGTTTATTGTATCCAGTCTGATAGAAAAAAATCTTTAAGCAGGTTTCACTTTTTTTTCAAACTTTCAA
This sequence comes from Uranotaenia lowii, assembly GCF_029784155.1. Lineage (NCBI taxonomy): Eukaryota > Metazoa > Arthropoda > Insecta > Diptera > Culicidae > Uranotaenia > Uranotaenia lowii. The sequence continues at coordinate 152,582,983 of NC_073691.1, read as the reverse complement.
ATTGAAATGCAAAATTCTTCTGATAAGAGTATTACCAAACGTGGATCTTTAAAAACTAAATGAAATAAAACTGCAAATTCATTCTATGGTGATTTTATCTTATTTTTGTCTTACCTGATTTAAAATACCAGTAAAAACTGTATTGTGAAAAGTGAATATCTCATCCACTTAAAACAAGTTGTAAAAAGTGTTCTTTTTTTTCAGCACGATTCGTATTTTTACTACACGAGACTTGTCGAGTAGGATAGTAACGTTGAAATCTAAAAAAACTTGGAAATTTTAAAAGCCAAACTAAACCAACCAACTTAAAAAGCACATTTCATCAAATCGCCGCATGTGGGCGACCATGCTAAAATCATGTAAAATATTTATCAAGTAGGCCGTGGACTGTTCTTTTTTGCAAGCAAAAAACAGTATCGAAAAGTTGACCTTTTAGCTCGGGAAAAAATATATCCTGATATTTAAAATAGTCTAATACTGTTTAACAATGTTTATTGAATTCTTTGTCTAAAAATGTTGAGAAAAGAAGGACTAAAAAAGAAAAAAAAAAGTTAATCTATATGAGGCACTCCTGCCATGATGTTATTCGAAGTGACCATTTTCACTTGCAGCGCATATTGATGCAAGAATGATACCCGATGTCTCCTTAACTTGTTAAATGACAAAAAGTTTACTTCTATCAGAAATATGTAATTAGTGAATTTTAAACAAGTTAATGGAAGTTAGCGGTCTTCATTTAGTTATCTAGGAACCAAAAAATAGCGGAACTTTTTAATTCGCTAGCTCGATCAAAATTTAGTGGCTAAATTAAACCGCTAACAAAAAGTTATCGGACTAACTAGCGATCAGCGTTTTTGTGTCGAACACACACGTGACGTGAATTCACTAATTTGCAACTGTTTTGATCGCTTTTTTTCAAACAACTCCATTAATTATTTCTGAACACATTCACTTTTTCTACGCAATGAAGCAGTAGTATTTGTTGGTTTCAAAACGTATTACATATTTAAATTAGAAATTATAAATTTTGAAAATATGGAACAAGTAAGGAACTGAAACGTCTCTCACTCAGAGCAAGTTCACTGGTGTTGGAAAAAAGTGGTAGAAATTTTGACATTTTGAAAATTTTACCATGCAAAAATGTTTTCAAGATCTTTGGGCGTTGTATTTTTTACAGCACTGTTTCTATTTCAGACGTATGTGATAGAAATATTGCTTTTTTTGCATCACAGCATGCGAAACTACAACACGTGTTGTTAAAAAACTTGAAGGCCACAGATCTTGAAAATGTTTTTGCATGGCAAAATTTTCAAAATGTGCTAAAAGTGACAAAATCTCTACCACTTTTTTCCAACACCAATGAACTTGCTCTCAGATGGTGTATTTTTTTCTAGTACAGATCTTAGGCCGATGACATAGTGAGTGCGATGCGATGCGAATTGGCGGAAAATTTACAGACGCAGCCTATGCGAACTCGAGCGGCGGAACAAATTAACATCTGCTTCGCCGCGTTGAGTATGTCAGGTTTAAGCGATTCACATACATTTCCATCAAATGTGGTTCACCGCATTGAATCGCATTCACCGCATCGCATCGCATCGTATTCACTATTTCATCGGCCTTAGTTAGAAACAAGGTTATTAGATCACAAGGTTCTCTGACTTTGTCAGTGAGTACCCGATCAGGAGAGCATATCAAAATAATAACTCAAACGTATCTCACCAAGATATTTACATCTGATTCAGTTATTATAAAGTATTTTAAATTTTCGATTTTAAGTTTCTCCAATATGAATTATATCTTATTCTGATTGACAGACTTGAATGGAGTTGAGCTCATTTTCAATAAAAAAAATTTTTTTCGGATTGTCCTAAAATAAAATGATTATATCATATTTTGATATACGTGCAACTTTTTCTGAAACACGGACATCGAAGTCAACGGCCCAAACCGTGCGTTATTGAGTTTCGCTCAACAGCTCCATAAAATGGAATCCAATTTTTGGGAAACCAAAAATGGAGCATGGTTTTAGCATATAATGTGGTTTATTGACATTCCACTAAAAAATTTTCTCGAAGCACTCATATCTTGATAAGTTATAATTTTGATAGGTTTTGTTCTGTATAATATCAGACTATGCTATCTGAATGAGATATAATCTTGAAAGGAGCATATCTAAAATTGATATAATTTAGCTATGATCGTATAGATTTTTTGATATAATTTGAGATATTTTAACATCCTACGAGTACTGAATTATTAGTCATTTAGATAGAAAAAAATAAGTATCAAAATATCTCATTTTGATATAATTTAGTTTTTCCCTTCTGATCGGGTAGGCGAGGAGAGCGCGGTGGGATTCAGTGAGTTTGTTTGTAAACAACGGTAAATTTGTTCGAGCTGAGGGCTTTGTTGGTAAACAAACTCCACGAACTCCGCAGTAGCCAAATCAAAATGGCTGTACCGGGAGTTTTACATATCGTTACACCTCCTATATATATACACACACCTTGGTTAGAAAATCAAAAATCGAATTTGGTAAGTAGATTGAATTGGTGAACAAAAAAAAAATGGTTTCATTTTCACCATCAAACGGGTTCTAAACGATCGAATCATTGTGCGTGTTAATGATTTCAATTATCTAGGTCATTTTACTTGTAACTACAGCTGTGAACTTAGTTAGGGACAAGGTGTTAAGTGCGTGGCTACAAGCGCGAAAAAACTAGAACTTCTCCGATGGAACATCGAGACCGTTTTTATTCCACTGGGTCGGCTGGCTGCTGCCCAAAAATAGTAAACATGAGTCGGTACTTTTTTCCTTCTGCACTCTCCATGGCTGACCGTGTAAACTCGAGGAGTTGCGGGTATAGGTAACTAGTGCATACCTACTAGTTGAAGTAGAGCAAAAGAACATCTAAAAATGCCCATTAGGCACACACGCATCAATTTGGAACGAGGCGCTCTGTTTGATGATTCTGTGAAACTTAGCTTTATGGTTTTAATACGAATTTTGTAGACGACCATCAGAATTTCATGACCATTATTAGAGTCATGGTTTCAATTCAAGCAATAGGATTAAAAAAGTTGTTTACTTAGCTGTTATAAAAGATAATCAATAACTCTCCTAACTTTGTATATTGTGTCCCTTCGAGTTTCTGTGTTTGTCAATAGATGGCTGTAGCAGCTAATAGTGGGAAATTTTGACGTATCCAAAACGTCAAGTGACCCTTACTTTACGACTATCTATTTTTTTTTTCTTTATTTGAAACGGCTCTTTACTGGGTATTACCTTTAGGTTTGAAGAAACCAAAGTCGATTTTGGTTGTTTATATTGATAGCTTAACTTAACACTTTTTGAGAGGAGAATGGAAGATTGAAAGGGAAACATGAATATAACAAGATAAAAACGAAGATCAATAGCTTTAAGAAAAAAGAAAATTTCGAACATGTTGTCTGAATCTAGCACAGCAAGTATATATTGCCGCTGAACAGGAGCTTTCGCCAACATCAGCGGCGGCGACATTTCATGTTGACCAGACTTCTATCAAACATCTTCCTAATTCATTCAAAAGAAAGAGTTGCCGATTGCCGAGGTATTTGATGATTTTTCCATCGTCGCTGGTTGGCAAGGTTGCCAATCACCAGCACGAAAACTTCGAATTTCAACTCCATTGACAAAACATCTCTCGCTGGAACATCAGGACGACTATCTAGGTAGGTGTACAATGGTAAAAACTTTCACGTTTGATGTCTTGATAATATCTTCACGATTAGCGGACTTGAAAAATTTTGCTCTCTTATTTTTCTAAGTTAGGAAGAGTAATTTTTCATTTCATTTCATTTCATTGTTCGCGAAAGAATGTATACAACTGTTTTCTATGGTAAAAGATGGAAGCAGTGAAAAATGAAAAGGTCCAGATTGTTATCTAAGCTATCGAAACGGTACTCGTCGCTTTTTCCTTGTGCCTTTCAAACAATTGGAGTGGTATTGCACAGAAAAAAACATTTAGCATTATTGTGAAATCTTGGTTGATCGTGCGATTAAATTTAAAGCGAAAAAGGAAATTTTATAAGATTAGTAGTAAATGACGCCGAAACATGTCAGTGCGTGTTAACGTTGATCGCAGGAAACGGTGAACGTGACCCAAGAACAATTGTCGGTGAGCGCATTCCTTGTGAATTCTTGTTTTACTGTTTTGTTCATTTTACAGACACACACACAAACACTCTCTCTCTCTCTCTCTCTCTCTCTCTCTCTCTCTCTCTCTCTCTCTCTCTCTCTCTCTCTCTCTCTCTCTCTCTCTCTCTCTCTCTCTCTCTCTCACACACACACACACACACACACACACACACACACACACACACACACACACACACACACACACACACACACACACACACACACACACACACACACACACACACACACACACACACACACACACACACACACACACACACACACACACACACACACACACACACACACACACACACACACACACACACACACACACACACACACACACACACACACACACACACACACACACACACACACACACACACACACACACACACACACACACACACACACATGTACGTTTATGTTATTGTTCATCATGTCATTTACATTTTTAGTTCCCGGTTGTTCATCTGAGACATCATTTCAACTGTTTATCAGATACTTAATCAACGATTTAATAAAACAAAATCTTTCCATAACGTACTTATCATCATCAATCATCAATTAATTGTTTTCTAATAATTTCAGCGGATTATCATTGTAGAAAAGTTTTCCCACATTTTCTAACAATTCAGAATCGAATTTTGAATACGGCGAATGCGATAACGTCACTGTTTCGAGAAAACGCGTTCAAAGTTTGACGCATCATCTCACAGCAAAAATATGATTTCGTTTTCTTTATTTCTCGATAGGGTAAATGTACCCGACCTTGGCACCTAAGGCATGGTTTACCCTTTTTTCAACATTCCAACCTTTTTGTTGAGTGCTCCATATAACATCCTTTGAAGAATTTACTTGCTAACTTGCTTAGAGTTCAACAAAAATATGTTTTCTCCATGGAACTTTCATAAATGTGAGTAAAATGCATGCAAAGTACTCATTGCGATGCTCCAATTACTTGGCCGCCGTACCAATTGTTTGCCGTTTCGATGATCCGATTCTTGGCCTCCAGCAAAGTGCAATAGATCTTTACCAACAATGCTCAATTGACAGTTAACAGAATCGTTGGCTATTCTGAATATAAGGCCACTGACAGAATGACGTCAGCTGAGCGTAAAGTTCTATGCGACGTTGGAACACCAGGCGCCACTCATACAACAAAAAGGCTTTTGAAAACATTGATGAAATTTGGGTGAAAGGGAAGCACAAAATAAGCTTTCATTTCAAAAAGTCGGAAGTCCAGAAATTCCGCAATGCGATTGCGACACATAGGGTTATTTTCACTACCAAACAACTGTCTTCATATTGAGGAGTTTGGCTTCATGAAGTAAGAAATTTAAAAATTCCTTGAATGGTATTTTAAAAATTTGCCCTTTTGAATTTGTTAGCTGAGATTATGAGCTTCTAGCAAGAGCCATCTCGAATGCCGGGGCGTTGCACAGTGGTTTGACACGCCAAATAGATGTTAGAATGTAAACCTTGCTAAAACATTTTTTTTAATTCGACTCACATCAAATATTTTAAGGAATAATTGGAAACCAAACGAAATTTTCCTGAACTTCCAACTTCTGTTTCCATGAACAAAATTAGAACAAAAATCCAAAATATTAAATCTGAGTAGGTATATGGTTCCCAAGCAATAGAAAACGATTCCAAAACTCAATTAATTATGAATTCATAAAGTCATAAATTGCCATCGATCTAACAATTTTTAGATAAGAAAAACATCTTAAGTCTTGTGAGATGCTTAATTTAATTTAGTTTTTTTTTAAATATTTCGAACCACTGTGTTCTGTAGGAGACCACGTGGCTTTTGCTCGGCAAACTGCAATGCAAATGCTGTTCGCACGCATACCAATGTACCCTCGATTCATGGTTCCCAAATAGCGATTTTTGCATTTTCAATGCTCGGATATGACTTTAAGTTAGTCGAATCACTTATGTTCTCCAACTTATTTCGAAACTAAAGTTGATAGAAACGATCTTATTATACAACCATTCATAGTATGAAAACATTTGTGCGTAGTTTTAAATGAAGTTTTAGGGAAAACATCAGCCCAAAAATACCTCTTTAATGAACATGTATTTTTTCCAACTTCCAACACTGGTGGTGTATTTCGATTGAAGTTGCATGCCAAGAAAAGGAACAAAATTAGTTTTAAATTTTTATTCAAAACCTAAATAAATATTCTCTCTTTAGTCTTTCTAGTATTTTTTTTATTTTTGCCGAGTTTAACTGTAAGCATGAGTATTTATTGCAAATTTTTCAAATGAATGTCCGCGTTTGAAATCGCATGTGAATTTAACAGTTGCACTAGAAAGGTTAGTTCATCTGATTTTCATACGGTGATTTCCAACATAATTTCCTCGGATGCAGATCGAAAAAAATTAACTTCTTTATTAAAGTACAAACAATCAAAAAATTCGGTATGCAGAGATTTGAAACAAATTAGTCTCTTCGCAATGAAAATATATTCAAAAATTTTTAAGCTCAATTTGGACCTGAAAAACATGAAAAGACATATTGGCATGCCAAGAAAAGGACCATGCCAAAATAGGGCTCACTTACCCTAACCGAATATCCTTCATACATGCTGATAAAGAAACCAAATAAATAGCAACATAAGTAGCAGTAACAAAACCATGAAGGCGGATATTTTTGATTTGCGATTGATTTATTTAATATAAATCTTAATTTGTCAATGTACCCATATTTCAGCTAATATTTATTTTTTATGTTTAAATTATAATGTCATTTAACACTTTCTTAGGATCAAGGAGCAACAATGTGATTATTATTCTATTTCAGATGCGAACCTAATCAAGATGCTGTATATAAAAAATTATTTTTTTGCCCATTTTTATATAACAGTAAATCTGAATTTACAGTTGAAATTATATTAGAATTAGTAGATTTTTTAATTAATTGGGTAGTTGTAATATATCACATTTACATCTTATTAAAATTCTTACAACGACTGAACTCCTTTAGGTTAAGAATATTTACGAAATTTTCTTCAAAATGTTCAGTTTTTCTTAATTTTTACTTGATAAGGGCAATTCATCTGTTCTTACATGATATTTGTTAGTTAAGTAGTTGGTAGATTTGCAGTTCTCGTACTTGATTGTTGTCTACAAGATCTATGGTGTGATAGAACATCGTGGGGTTTCTGATAACTAAATCGACATGGCTGACCAAAATATATACAGTTAAGGTACTGCCTCAACATAGTGTCAACAACATTAAATTTATAATTTTCAACTCACTAATGCAAAAAATCTTTTTTGCATTTTTTTATGTTGTTTACGGCAAGATGCTCTTTAATGTGAATTCATATAATGTTTCTTGGAAACGCAATCATTTTGTTTGAAATAACATAAAAAAATTAACAAAGTTTATTTTCCAGGCTCAAGTTACATCGGATTTTTTTTAATATTAATTGAATTATCGATAAATCTTAAGGCTATAGCAAGAAAAAGATATCTTTTAACATACTTTGGTTAATTTACAGGTTTATCATTATTAATTCAGTTGTTGGAGTTAGCTTATTATTATTTTTTTTTTGCAAGGCAGGACATATTCTCAATGCATTTTATATTATTTTATGTTTCTCTGTTATATCGGTTAAGTTTATGATCAAATAGGAGATTTTTTTATTTAATTTTTACTTATTTTTTCATTTTAATAAAGTATTATGGCTCTTTTGTCATATCACTATCATTATTCATTATTTTAATCTCAATTCTAATCAAGTTTTTCATTTCACAGCTTTATTTCGTCAGTTACATCTCAATTTATTCACAGATATCAAAAATATTAATTTTAATTGTTAGCATTTTTCCAGCTAAACATCAATTTTTGAATTTGAAAGATTAACCGTAAAAAGTACTGACCGTACTGACGATACAGATTAAACATATTTGTAGTATAATCTGTATCTGCAGTAGTTTGTTTTACTTTTAACGATTTAAATAATTTAGAAAAGTGCATGACGGCATTCAGATTGCATGTATAAAATCATTCATATTCACATTCATGTTCATTTTCAAAAGGTTAAGTTTTCCATAATTGACCAACTCTTCATTTCAGATCTTGATCGTTTGGATTGGTAATAGCCAGCTAGTCACTTCTCTTGTATTCAAGAGTTTATTAATTTTTTTCCTGATTTGTAAACATTTCATTGTTTTTAGCGATGAATGCATTAACTATAATTTATCTTTTTTCGAGAACAATTAATGAACCTTATTATTTGTACCATATTCTCATCTCATAATATAATATAATATAATATTATTAGAGATGCACCGAATATTCGGTCGGCCAAATATTCGGCGCCGAATACCGCCAAAAAACCGTTAAGCCGAATAGCTGAGCTAGGTATTCGGCCGAATAGGCCGAATAGGTCGAATATTTATTTTTTTTAAATTTGTACAAGAACAGAATTGTAAAATTTATTAACTGATGCTGGATAATTTATAAAATATCCAAAAGTAATGTTGAAATGAAAAAGCTTCAAAATCATCAAAAATTTATGGTTTCAGTAAAGTAGTAGTAGTAGTAGCTTAATACTTTGATTATCGTTTTTCCTAATTTTCTTGATATATCCAGACTTGCCCATAAACCAAATAGAGAATTCGGGAAAAGTTAAATCTGACCGAAATGGCCACATTTTTTTAAAACTTTGTGGATTGTACCCGGGTTTATTCAGATTTATTGCTACATCAAATTAAAAAAATCAAATGTCGCTTTGAAAATTTTTAAATTTGTGTATCAAAACTATTTTTTTAAATTAATTCATTCGTTAGATACGATTTGAACACTGCTGTTGTAATTCGATGAAAACTACAAATTTGAAGTAATTTTGTTTCTTGTGTGTTTCTCTTGTGCGTTTGAGAATATTGCCTAGTTTCTGTTCAGATTTTTCCTTTTTTTTTACAAGTTTTCAAAAAACGTTTAGACCCGGCCGTGTGGATACGTGTCGTAGAAAGTATTATATGCTGAACATGTTAAAGATCATTGTTGTTTTTGGAAACTATTTTGATGACATCTTGCAATTTCAGATAGCTTGGCATCTGTTTTGACATGTTATGTCCCAGATTTCCCATTCTTTTTTGATATTACTATTCTAGAAGCGATGTCCTTTCAGCTAATGGTGATATTTTGAAAATCAAAGAGACCTTAACTTAAAAAATGAACTGACACATCTTGTTGGGAATAATCGACTTAAAATCATGATGGGCATTAAGATGGCAGAAATAGAAGATAGAAATCTTAGATAGAAATTAGAAATAGAAGTATTTTTGTTGAAAACTCATCAGAATATTCAACCGAATATTCGGCCGAATATTCGTTTGATCGAATAGTTGAAAAGGCCAATATTCGGTATTCGGCCGTTCGCCGAATACCACTATTCGGTACATCTCTAAATATTATATTATATTATATTGGATTATATTATATTGTTTAATGTTCTATTATATTCAATTACTTATATTTTATTATAGGAATGCACATTTAATAAGCGAAAAATGGGTTAGGGGCATCAGGGTATCTATGTTTTGCAAAAGGAGCAGGTGGCGGTATGTGCTCGTTACCCGTTTCGAATACTGGACGTTTCTCACACGGAAAATAATAAAAAGGTAAAATTTACCGAGTTAGCAAAGGTGAACGCTCGTGAAAGCCAAAAAGGTAACTTCTACCTATTCACAGTGAGGTAAAATTTACCTGAATCGAGGTTAAAAAAAAGGTACAATTCACCGAGAAAAAAGGTAAATCCAAATAAGGTAAAACTTACCTCGTAGCGAGGTCTAATTGACCTGGATTGAGCTAAACAAAACGGTACAATTCTTCTAAAAAAAAGTAACTATTCGCCGAACCCGTTCATTGAGGTTAAGCTGTTTTGTCATTCTAGGAACAAGTTTTGCTTTGTGCCTAATATGTGAAAATCGGAATAGAATGGTAAGTGTTCTTAAATATCATTTAGTTGTGCTGGTTCTCGTCATAATACTATTGATTCTGTTTCAGATCGGCCCATAGAGCTTTGAGGTGTATTCCACGTCATCCTCCAGCCGGAAAAGCCGAACCTGACCGGATTAGTCGAACGGAGGAGGCCATGAATGTACGCAACGCAGGTGGATTCAGCGGCCATAGCGGCTCAGAAGAACGCGAAGCCGAATTACCAGTCCCTATTTATCTCCAATAAATATCATTTTTGAAAGAATTTTGTATTTTTTTAATTCTTATTGAAGAAAACAATCAAACCAACCAGCATTTACCTTTTAAATCAGTAAATGGGAAAACGGCATTATTTACTATTTTGCTAGGTGAATGCGAAAAAGGTAAAATTTACCTTTTTGCTAGGTAAATTGAAAAAAAGGTAAAATTTACCTTTTTGATAGGTGAATGAAAAAAGGTAAAATTTACCTCGAAAGAGGGGTGGAAAAAATTCACCTCGCAAAAAGGTAAATTTTACCTATTTTTATTTTCCGTGCAATTCATGTCAAGGGAATTTGGCATGGCTGAGAAAAAGATAGTATTTGATTACTTTTTGTAAAATAAGGACGCACTCTTTTTTCGGAAGCCTTGGCGGCGGGATTATAATTTGCAAGCTATTTTAGTTAGTCAACAATATTGTTATAGTTCCTCGAGACTTTTCCCCATTACAACCCTGGATACCGTAAGTGACTCTGCTTACGATTCCATTCCCTTAGAAGTCTCATTGAGGGGTTATGACTGTGTTGCGTGGTAGCCAAGATGGACGCGTAGGTTATTTTTTTGGCCATAACTGCGGCGCTGCCGCAAACCCAAGGTGGATACATACATACATACAACTGTTTTCTATGGTAAAAGATAAGTTTTGAAAAAAAATCAAAAACTTAGTTTGAAATATTGTAAAACAGTGTACAGTACCGTTCATAATTGTATAGAGATTGAAAGCACGCGCACTGTCACTTCGACTTTGAATTTCCATAACTTTTTACACTAATGATATTTTTCGATCAAATTTTCTTCATTGGATAGATCAACTATCACACTATTATACCACAAAATTTGAGCTTTTTGGAGTTTGTGTGGCTTGAGATACAGTAGTTCTACGAAAATCGGTCTTTTTGGACTTTTATCATTCAAACTGCAATATCTCAGAAACTTCGCTACATTTTTATTGAAATTTTGCAAATTGATTGTTGAAATATAAAGCTAGCATGTCTAAAGTTTTTGAAAAGTTCTATCGATGGGTTCAAAAGTTACGCGAGGTACAATATTTCAGGCATGAACCTAGAAATGCGATTTCTATAGAATTTTGGACGAATGGTTCCATAGAAAAATCCTATTTTATTTTTAACAACCAGTAAATCTATTTCAAACAAAAATTCAAAGTAAAAGCGCGAGATTCTGATTTCAAAACACAAATAGATCATTTATCCCATTGTTTCATTTCTTCATTGCTTTTGCCAGACATTTTTGACTGATTTGTGGATGGAAACAATATTGTTCTCATGAATCGTCCAAAATTCTATAGAAATCGCATTTCTAGGTTCATGCCTGAAATATTGTACCTCGCGTAACTTTTGATCCCATCGATAGAACTTTTCATAATCTTCAGACATGCTAGCTTTATATTTCAACAATCACTCTGCAAAGTTTCAAATAAAAAATGTAGCGTAGTTCCTGAGATATTGCAGTTTGAATGATAAAAGTCCAAAAAGTCCGATTTTCGTAGAATTACTGTATCTCAAGCCCCACAAACTCCAAAAAGCTAAAATGTTGTGATATAATAGTGTGATAGTTGATCTATTCAATGCAGAAATTTGATCGAAAAATATCATAAGAGTAAAAAGTTATGGAAATTCAAAGTCGAAAAGACTGTGCGCATGCTTTCAATTTCTATACAATTATGAACGGTAGTGTACATTCCAACAGATGTATGAAAATGCAAAGCCTTACGCCTTGTTTTCAGAGTGTTCGTTTTTTTTTTAAATAATTTTTGTAAAATTTAACACAACTTTGATTGTGACCTCAAGTGCCATTTTTGGCTAAATTAACTCGAGGTTTCAGTGGCTTCAGTATTACCATGTTTCTCAAAACGTGTATCAATTAAAGGGGTGTCTTTCAATAGGTCGCATTTTGAGACACTTTGATGAATTTCGGTATTTTTCGATAAAGTTTATTTCTTCTTGGTTCAACCGATAAACGGTATAAGTATTAAAGTGATTAGACGAAAAATTGAGTAAGTGCAATAAGAGATTCCTCAGTTAACAAATATGAGACAGAAATAATATATTATTTAATTTTTCTAGTAAATCTCTTAACTTATTGTGACCAATGTCAAAATGGCAGAGCACTTCAAGCCGTAAATACAATTTTTGTATCCCACTCACAGTTATGTTTATTTTTTTTTTATCAAATGCATTGTACGTCATCGGGAATAACCTATATTTCAACAATGTTGAAAAACTGCAAACTAGAATGACACCTCGTGTGAAATTTGGTAAAAGTTTCATCATCCTCCAAAAATCAAAAATTTCTTCTTACACTTTTTTACGAAGAATACAATATTTCTTTAAAGGACATATTGTTTTTTTTTTTCTCAGCCCGATTGAGCATTTTTTTTAAATTTTTTTAAGACTATGATAATTTTTTTTGGAAATTGCGTAGCAAATTTTTTTTCCTAGAATTTCTAGCGATTGGCAGCTTCCTCTTTATTCCGGTATCCTGGTTTCTTTTTCCATCCAGGTTTCGATGGATTTCTGCCTAAATCTTAATTATTTTGAACGTCCTTCGAGCTGTTAACCCATTTATGGAAAAATAACTTTTTCACACATCATTTGTGCAGAATTGATTCGTCCAACGATGGGTAAACTCCACCGTTGCAAGCTTCAATCCAACTTTTTCAACATTTTTCACGCGTATTGTTTAAAGCAGCGTTTAACAAACAATGTATCTTAATTTTCATGATTACAACTGGTATTCCTACTAAATAACATTCAATAACCCGTGTCTACTTTTTTCGTGAACAGTCCTTTAAAATTCTCTATTTAATGTTACCAACTAACAAATAGCTTTTTAACAAAGTATTCCTTTTCTTTTTCAGACTCTCTTACAATCTTCAGCGCAAATCTGGCAAAGGCAAACGTTCCCAAGCTCCTAGAGTGAAGAACGTGTAAACGATCGGCAATCACGTGCACGTGGTTGGAAGCTGTTGGAATTCGTATGAGACAACCAACTGGGTGAAGTGTAGCAAAGCAAAGTGTCAACCACTTGAGAGGAAGTTTGTTTTCCTTAAGTTGCCATTAAGTGTTAAAAATAGATTGAAAAAGTGTGAATCGGCTCGTGTTTTGGAGGTTTTTGTGTTGTGTGCTGTAAAGAAAAAAAAAAGGGGGCAACAGCCAGTCGGGGAAAACAGTCAAACAGCTATCGACAATAGTTTAGGTGAGTTGTGGAAATTTTTCTGGAAAACCTTATATGTACTGCATTTAATTCAATGTCAAATTAAAAAAAGTTAAGTTTCAAGATGTCAAAAAACAATATTTTTAAAAAGCTTCTAAAATTAATAAAAAAAACCATAAAAATGAATTGACTTAAAATTAAGACAGTTTTACCACAAATTTACTATTATTCTATAAACCAATTTCCGTTGACCCATAAAAAAAAGAATACATATTTAAAAAAAAGGCACCACTTACGATTTACTACAAATTCGGTACTGTTTCTTAGGTGGGCTAAATGCGCATACTAAATAATACTTAGAATAGAATAATACTTATAATATATTTCAACTAACAAGTGTATGAAAACTATATGCACATGAGCAGTAGGGTGTCCCAAAATTGCATTATTTCAGGAAATCTGGAAGCTACACCTCCAAATGTAATCTATCATTTATTGGGTAGAATAAACTTTTGTACCGCTCCAACTTAAAAAATATGTTTTGAGGTTCCGCAAACGCGATCTTTGAAATAAGTCCGCTTTTAAAAGATTCGATTTAAAAAAAAAATCTGAACGCTTAAATTTTCACAACATTTATATATTTTATATTTTTTAAATTTAGTTTAGATTCAGACTACGCGTAAACAATGAAAAATTATCCAAATTTGTGTCACAATTCACATCAATTTTAAATTCAGATTACCAAAATGTGTATCGAGCGTGTGTATTTTAATATCAATGACACCAAAAGATGCGAATTTTTGTACTCTTAAGTGATGGTGGATTAAATATTTTGTTTGTATCATCGTGTGAAGAGCTTTAAACGATTCAACCCTTATTAAAAATTACTATTTTTAATTAACCAAATTCTACTGAATCAATACCTACTGAAAGGCCAAAACGGCCAAAACACTTGCGAAAAAAAGACTCAAAAACGCATTGATTATCTACATTTTACGCAATGTGTTTTGGACGACTATTTGCGATCAAAATGCAATTACCTTTTTTTTTTTATAATTCTTATCATGCTGTGGTCTTGGGATAAAATAATCTATCTCTTAAAAATAAAAAGAGTCGTGGACCTGATGGATACCCTGTAGATGCTTAAAAAACTAACAACGAAATTTTCTCTGGTACACTCAAGAAATTTTTTAATCACATTTTAGAGACAGGAGTTTATCCGGATTGTCTCAAAGTTGCAAAAGTTATTCCCATTTTTAAGGCAGGTGATCCGCATGACGTAAATAGCTACCGTCCAATTCCAACCTTAAGTGTTTTTAGCAAAGTTTTTGATAAACTTCTGAAGAATAGATTTTAAATTTTCTAAATCAGGAAAATATACTGTATAAATTGCAGTACGATTTCAGGCCTGGATCGAGTACACAGAATTAGTTGATTCTATTATTTCAAAAATTGATTCTAAGAATATCGTTGGTGCTTTGTTCTTGGATCTCAAAAAAGCCTTCGATACACTCAACCACGACATATTATTGTCCAAATTGAATTAATACGGAATAAGAGGTGCTGCTAACGACATCCTTCGCAGTTATTTATCGGAAAGGAAACCCTTCGTAGCGATCGAAAATACAAGAAGCGAGCTGAGAAACATTGATATTGGTGAACCCCAAGGAAGCAAAAGTAACAGACCAATACTTTTTCATTTGTATGTAAACGATCTTTGTAATTTACCACTTAAAGGTACTGATTATTGTTTGCTGATGATACAGCTATTTTTTATTCAGCCGAATCAACGAATGTTATAATTCAACAAATTGAAAATGTTTTAAAATTACTATCAAAATTTTTTAAATGCAACTTGTTTTCTCTAAACTATACAAAAACCAAATATATGTTGTTTCGTTCTTCACATAAAAAAACTGACACTGGCTGAAAACCTCTTAAATAAAGACAAAAAAAATCGAATTTCAATTTTGAATTGTATTTCCAATTTCAAGCAAAATATTGCATGAAAAGTAGTCTTGCAATACGGCGCTAGGCACTCAGCAGTGATGTCAATTGAATTTATTGTTTTTCAATGCCAAAAAACATGCCCCCATTCACCACCTTATAACTATTTGTCTAATCAGATACGGAAGTACAGTCTTCGACAAAGTTGTTCAGCGGAAAATTTACTTTAGAAAATAAATAAATTGGAACAAAAACCATTAGCAAGCTCGGTTCCACAGAAAAATTAAAATGATGTTGATTCTTCAGTACAAAATATTCAATTTTCCCATACAAACTTAAAAATTCAAATCTACTCATGTAAACGTTACTTAAAAATTCTGCAAAAAATCATGGATGAGTTTTGAACCCCAGGGTTTGAGAAATTCAAAAATGACTCCTAATCGACTCAGTCTAATATACCAAGTCATAATCATAACTTTCAATGTTATGCTATTTGCGAAATAAATGTCATCGACTGCAGGCGGAACTAAAAGTGCCAATATCCAGCATCATAAGATGATCTCATCGCATTCAATTCGTTGATTATCGTTGATGCCTGATCTACCTGTGCCGCCATATAAATCATTTTACCTATATACAGGGAAACTGTTGAAACTCGATGGAGGAATTTGACCCGGTGCTACACCAATTAAAAATAAAACAAAATTTGTAAAATACAAATAATCGTAAGTTTATAATTGTTCTTATTCAAAATGTGAAATGTGGAAAAAGACAGTCCTACTTGATTTAAGTTATATTTTTGAAAACTTCTAGGATCTGGTAACCTTTTTTTTTCTGGTAATCCTAAGTTTTTTATGCAAATGATAGAGAATCTAAGGTATGGGAATTTTTTTTATTATCTGGTATTTATTATTATCTGGTATCTGGTATTACAATGGTATTTTTTGCAAAATATTCGGTGGTGCAGACGGTACTTTTAGACGCCATTTAAAGTTTATTTACAACTTTTCATGATGAAGGTCATTATTTAATTTTTTTCAACTATTCTATTTGGAAAGCTGATAAAATTTCAATGCATTTTGATGCGCTATTTTATAATTTCCGTTGAGAAACAACAGAGTTATGTAGCTTTGAAAAATGGTTATTTTTTATTTACAAAAAAATCTAACCGAAGCTAACTCAAAAAATAAAAATGTTAGAAATCGGAAAAAATACCTGTGTTTTTAAGTCGCAAAAATGAACCAAATTTTCAATTTTGGGGAAAATCTGAAAACCCCCGGCGCAAATTGTCAGATAATAAAAAAAAATCCCCGTATGTCTAATCATTTCATCAGAACATTCAAGTGCTCTTAAATCAATAACTTTCTTGTTAAGATAAGCTGCCTCCTGAACCGATGTGAGCTAGATCGAGCCCAAGAGTAAACATCGAACACAGTTGTAACGGATAAGTTTTTCAAAAAATGTCCACTAGAGTGCCCCAAATGACTCGACATTTGAAAAAGCTATGCGCTGCAGGCTTAAATTGATCCTAGACCTAGGACAAGGTCTCATGCCAAATTTGAGCCAGATTGGATCTTGGCAAGGCGTCGCTCAACGAGCCTCAAGTTTGTATGGGATTTTGGGACATTTTGTTTGGGAGGAACACGAAAATCCAGTTTTTCATGAATAACTTTGGTCCCTTCCGGCCGATTTTTTTTTTGAAAACGGTTTTTCTTAAAGCCTAAACTAGGACAAATATTTCATCCGAAGATTGCATTTCGATTCAAGTTAAGACACAAAAGATATTAAGCTTCAAAAAATAGTTATCTTTTTAAAGGGTGATATTCATCACTATTGATGAGAGACAGTTCTTCGAACATTTTTAAGGCAGCATTAACAGTGATGAATATCACCTAGAAAAAAGTTACCCCATTTTTGAAGTTTAATAGCTTTTTTATCATAATATTTGTCCTAGTTTAGGCTTTAAGAAAACCGTTTTCAAAAGAAATCGGCCGAAGGGGACCAAATTTATTCATGAAAAATTGGATTT
Organism: Uranotaenia lowii; assembly: GCF_029784155.1. Lineage (NCBI taxonomy): Eukaryota > Metazoa > Arthropoda > Insecta > Diptera > Culicidae > Uranotaenia > Uranotaenia lowii. The sequence goes on along the minus strand of NC_073691.1, from coordinate 152,565,433 downwards.
TCATGTTCCTCCCGAACAAAATGTCCCAAAATCCCATACAAACTTTAGGCTCGTTGAGCGACCCCTTCCCGTGATCCGATCTGGGTCAAATTTGGCATGAGACCTTGTACTAGGCCTAGGATCAATTAAAGCCTGCAGCGCATAACATTTCACAAACTAGAAATTTTTCTTAGAAATTTGGGGCAGCCTAACAGACACCCTACCAAATATTTACCCGTGCCAAGTTTCTTTCCATTTATTTGATTAGTAATGATTAAAACTCCACAACGGCTTCACGAACTGCAACAATTTGCAACAATTCGCACATTTTTTCTCTCTCTGGGCACTGGTTTCTCTCATTTGAACTCAACCCTTCTCATTTTCCCTCACAAATTACCACATTTTCAATCATTGGTTGCACATCTTGTGTGATCTTTGACGTATCTTCTCCCTTTATCTCAGTACCCCGATAAAAATACCATCTCATGCCAGAATATGATTCCATTTGCTCCTTGATTAGTTCTAATATTATGCTAAAAATTATAAGGGAAAACCCCTTCTCCTTCTTTATATCTTCCCAAATATCCTCCCATGCCTAATTTGGTTCCATTCGCTCGAGTTATGCAATAAAATTTCTATGGAGGCCCATCATTTCTCTTCACTGGGAAAAGGGTGGAGTCTCCAATAATCGTAGAAATATTTCTCGTACTCGAATTTTTCCCCATGCAAAATTTGATTCCATTTTCTAGATTAGTTCCCAAGTTATGTAAAAAAATGTAAGGGAGCTCTCCTTCCTATCTACCAACTGGAGGGGAGAGCGGTGTACCAAATACTCAAAGGAACATTTTTCAAACCCGGAAATGCCAAACATGTCAAATTTAGCACCATTGTACTTTTGTTTGTCACACCCTCTGCCTTCTTTCTAGTGAGAGGAAGGGGTCTCAAAACATAATAGGAACCTTCCCCGGCTTCGTAATTTTCAACCAAATCGGTTTAGTAGTTTCCGAGTCTATCGGGAACAGACAGACAGAAATTCATTTTTATAGACATAGATTTTATAGGATCTCTATGATTGCTATAGGTGATTGATGTAATTTGTCCTAATAATAAATTGACAAATACAGCTAAACAATTTTTGCAAAATTTCCTCGTCAAACGATTTTAGCAATTTACTTCATGAAAATACGGTCATTAAACTCTGAACAGTGCTAATCATACTTCTCGAAGGTTACAATCAATAGAATGATCGTCTAAATCGATAAAAAGCATCTTCACTGTAGATGAGGAACAAAAAAAAAAGCAAAATGGAACCCGCCAATAACAATCTCAGCACCCTATATCTTGAGAATCTTCTTCTGGAGGAAGCTCTGAGGCGGATGGATCAAAACGGCGACTAGCCTTGAACTTTCGTCACGGAGTCCGAGTGGAGATCGCGATACAAATAATGGCTGCTGGGAAGCCACCACTCTGGGAAGATCGCAGATTTGATTGCCTTCAAAATTTTGAACGTATGCCCAAACAACCTGAACCATGCGGAAGGAGGAGTGCCATAATTAATCAAACAGAATTATGTCATCGGACGGATTGGGAGTGCTTTTGGTTCACGTCGATGACTTTGAACGGTGGCTGTTTTGAGAAGTTGTTGAAAAAAAAAATGATACAATAAAAAAGATATTGTGAGAAACTGACAGGTTCATCCATTACCCTGGAGGCTTAAAATCCCAAATAAAACAACAAAACAACAAAACAAACAGGTTCATCCATTCTCAAGCCTAGCGTCAAAATAAAAGTCAATTCCAAAAGTTTCGATGCCAAAAATTCTTATCAAATTCCAACGCCACCTGCCTGATGTAAAGGTGATACGGTCAAAATTTGGTCAAGGGAAAACGCGTGTAAATCGGTGAAATCGTTTATTTAAAAAATCTAATTAAATTTCTTTTTCAAGTTTAATTGGTATAAAATTCAGGAAAAATATTCAGTTAGGCTTCCGCTTTTCCAAATCCGAATAGCCAGGCCTTACGCTTAACCTCTGCCATCAGATTTTGTACAGCCACCTTGTCAACCTTCTTCGCCGCAGAAAGCCAGTTTGCATTGAACTGCTGCTCGTCCTTAGCAGTTTTTTTGTCTTCTTTAGGTTCCGCTTGACAATAGCCCAGTATTTCTCAATTGGACGGAGCTCAGGCGTGTTGGGAGGGTTCTTGTCCTTGGGAACCACCTGCACGTTGTTGGCGGCGTACCACTCCATGGCCTTTTTACCGTAATGGCAAGATGATAAATTCGGTCAAACAGTACGGAACAACCGTGTTTCTTCAGGAAAGGCAGCAGACGTTTATTCAAACACTCTTTCACGTAAATTTCTTGGTTGACAATCCCGGAAGCTATGAAAATGCTGCTTTTCAAGCCACAGGTACAGATGACTTGCCAAACCAGATATGTCTTCGCGAACTTTGACAGTTTCATTTGCTTGAAAATATCTGCTACCTTTCCCCTTCCTTTTGGCGTATAAAACTCCTGTCCCGGAAGCTGCTTGTAGTCGGCTTTGACGTAGGTTTCGTCGTCCATTACCACGCAGTCAAACTTCGTCAGCATCGTCGTGTACAGCCTCCGGGATCGCGCTTTGGCCGCCGTATTTGGAGTCACTACCTTCTTGTAAGTCGATAGTCCGGCTCGTTTTTTGGCTCGATTCACGGTTGTGGACGATACACCCAGCTTATTTGCGGCATCTCGTACAGAGAGGTTAGGGTTTCGCTTGAAACTACCGGCAACTCTCTTTGTCGTCTCAGCGGCTTCCGATTTTCGATTTCCTCCCGATCCAGACTTCCTGGCTGTCGACAAACGTTCCCCAAACACTTTAATAGACATTTGTAACGGTTGATTTGGCAACTTTTAGCAATTTTTCCAGCTTTGCGTGCGTGCTCTTCTTCCTTGGACGGCATTTTGACAACTGAAAAGTGAATTCCAAAATCAAAATAGGAGCAACATTCTACACACACACACACCTTCAAAATGAGGGGTGTTCAGGTTTTAAAATGCAAAATTGAAAGGATTACGTCAAGTTGATATTGACCAAATTTTGACCGTATCACCCTTTACATCCCCTTTAGCATGCAATCACTCCTTTATTTGTCGAGTAACAAAGACATTTAAAAGTTATTGTGCTGTTATCTTCAGATTCCAAGGAATTTAATGTCATATTGTTAACTGTTTTCTTTTACAGTAGCTTTTCGATTTTATCACGCTTAATTCACCGTGATAATGGCAAAACCGCGAATTTGGCGAAACTTGAAATAAAAATGGAAAGATGATTTCTGAATGATTTCCAATACCAACTTGATAAAATCGAAACAATAACCGTGATCAAAGCGAGCGTGTCTTAACGAGTATTGAAAAATCGAACAGTGATAAAATCGAAAAACTACTGTACTATATTTTGCTTTTATTCAATTAAAAAATACAACACGTGCAAGCGGAACCTGAACCGTTTTAGACAGTTGAACAGTTGATTTTTTTTTTGAATAACCAATGCGAAACTTCAAGTTATTCAATGGTGTGAAGTATGTAGAAATCGATTCAGTAATTCTTGAAACATAAGGTGCAAAATCAGTCTTTACCACTTTTAACAGGTTAACTGGACCTGGGCCGTAGTGTAACCAAAAATAAGCAGGTATTTGAGTGTTAAGCGAGGAATTCTAAAACTTAGTCGAACAAATACAAATTTATTCAGAATAAAGTGATTACTTCCACAAAAAGTAGCATCACGTTTGCAGTTAAGTTTATTAACAATCGATTCATTGCAGTTGCATCAACTAGCGTATTCACGTATAAATCCGTCTTCATATGTTGAGCTGGCCAAATTCGTTGCTTTCAATCGATCGTCAATCAATTCCGACGAACTTGCTGTGGTTACGTTCAAATAAAATACACACGATAGGTATCAATCAGTTACGATGACAAGGGTCGAATTCTACCGAACGTTCCCTCTTTCGTCACGTTCGATTAATAATAATTGAATGAAATCGAGTGTATGTGTATGTAAATATGTCAATCCGGCCGGACAGACGGTCGCTGAATTATATAAGTAACCTAGCGGATGATCAACGTGATTCAAATTTATATTTGTAAATTAATTGGTAAACCGATGTTATCTGGAAGTTTTGGTTCTTGTTAAGGAGATGATGGTCCTCTTCAATTTTGTTCAAACTTTTTACTCTTCAGAACCACCATGTTTAGGAGTTTCAACAAGAAACTAGTAGTATGAATATGAATAGTAGTTTGAATACGAATCGTGATAAGGCACTATCAGGATTTTCACAAAGTAATTTGTAATGCTGGTGTTAGAACGTTTTCAAACCTATTTGGCGCTTGGCTCCGTGGCCTTATCGATATTTGTTTGTTTGTGTTTTATTCCGGTAAAGTAAGAATACAATTTGGGCATTAAAACACGTTTTCACTGGAATGTCAGCATTCAAAATAAAAAAAAAATCATAGTTGAATCATCATAATATTTGGTACAAGTAAGACCAATTATTTGAGATCGTAGATTACGAAATTTTCAAACAAGACTTCTATTTTTTCCAGGGGTGGAAAACAGAAGAAAAAAAACAGAAAAGGCGCTCAAATGTCAAATTGATCTGATTAAATCACCGACCAGTGAGCAGGCATCAAATTTTGTTTAATTAGAATGACAATTCTTAAAACCTTTTTTTAGTCGTTCAGAGAGTTTTGCATTGGATAAGTTTACAAGTTTCACCAAACTGAGCATGCCTCATCTATGAAACAACAGCTTTGATGATTTTGTTTGGTTCCGGTACGAATTTTCATTATAAACGATTACAAATCTTTTCAAAAAAGTGGTCATTTTTCTGTCGAAAAGTTAAAAAATGCTGCAAAATTTCTATTTGCCTGACCTAGGTTAAGATCGTTCTTCCGCGTACAGATATTTCTTTTATATTTCCGTTTTCTTCAAAAAAAATTGTGTCTAACCTTCCATCCGCAGAGCTTCTACTATTCTTCGTTTTCATAAAAGGAATCCATAGTTTCTGACTTTGTCTTACCTTTCGTCGACAGAGCTTCAATTTCCGTTTACTTGGAAAAAACTCCATATAAAAATTGTATTCTATTTTTTTTTACTTTGTCTGGGTTTCTATAGGCAGAACTTCTTTCAATTTTAATTTTTTTTTAACAAAAGAACCCATTAAAATTGTTTCACTTACTCACTCCAACCTTTCAGCGGCAGAGCTTCTTTAGTTTTTCGGTTTCATAAAAAATCCATTCCTTCTAACTTTGTACTACCTTTTGTCGGCAGAGCTTCATTTTTCGTTTACTTAAAAAAAATCCATTTAAACATTGTGTTTTTATCATTAAATTTGTCAGATTTTCAATGGGCAGAACTTCTCTCAATTTTCGTTTTTTTTTATCATACAAATTAATTCAAAATTTGTTTTACTCACTCACTCCAACCTTTCAGCGGCAGAGCTTTCATTAAAAAATCCATTCTTTCTAACTTTGTATTACCTTTCGTCGGCAGAGCTTCATTTTTCGTTTTCTTAAAAAAAATCCTTTTAAAAATTGTATTTTTATGTTTTACTTTGTCTAACATTCCATCGGCACAACTTTTTTCAATTTTGGTTTTTTTTTTCAACAAAAAATCTATGAAAAATTTGTCTTACTTATTCCAACCTTTCAGCGGCAGAGCTTCTTTCATTTTTCGTTTACTTAAAAAAATCCATTGTTTCTAACTTTGTCTTACCTTTCGTCGACAGAGCTTCATTTTTCGTTTACTCAAATAAACCCTTTTGAAAATTGTATTTTTATTTTTTACTTTGTCTGAACTTCCATCGGCAGAACTTCTCCTCAATTTTCGTTTTTTTTTTCAGCAAAAAAAATCCATTCAAAATTTGTTTTACTTACTCCAACCTTCAGCGGCAGAGCTTCTTTCATTTTTCGTTTTCATTTAAAAATTTATTCTTTATTACTTTTTCTTACCTTTCGTCGGCATAGCTTCATTTTTTGTTTACTTAAAAAAATCCATTTGAAAATTGTATTTTTTTTTACTTTGTTTGACCTTCCATCGGCAGAACTTATTTCAATTTTCGTTTTTTTTTTCAGCAAAATATCCATTCAAAATTTGTTTTACTTACTTACACCAACCTTTCAGCGGCAGGGCTTCTTTCATTTTTCGTTTTTAAAAAAAAAGATCCATCCAAAATTTGTATTCGTACTTACTGTGTCTGACCTTACATCGGTAGAGCTTCTTGCATTAAAAAAAAAGTCAAACGAAAATTTATTTTTGCTTACCCTTTCGAGCCGTCCATCGTCAGAGCTTTTTCATTGTTAGTTTACTTAAAAAAATCTATCCATAATTCGTATTTCTTTTTTACATTTCGTTGGAAGAAATACTTTTATTTTCTGGTTTATTCAAAAGTAAACTATTTTAGATTTTTTTTTTCAAAAATTTTCATTCAAAATTTAAATATATTTTGCAACATCACTTTGTCTGCCCTCGGCACCAGAACATCAAACAATTGTCCTTATCTCTTATTTCTTATCTTATTTCAAAAGCCATAGAATTTTAGGTTCATCACCTTTTTAACCACCTTTGAAACAATGCCCGGTTTGCTACAATATCATGAATTGAAAAATGATGCATGTCTTTACGTTCAATGTCAGCAAATTTAAAAACTATCTCTTATATCGCCTTTCCAAAATAAGAAAATCCACCGTTAATTTTAATCTAAGAAATCTAATTTAACTTTCATTTCGCTTCAAGATAGTTTCAATTTTTCAATTTGAGCAAAATTTGAACTTACCTAAACCTGAATAATCCATATTTTCTATCCTAAGCTTGCCAGATTGCCCGGTTTTATCCGGGTTTGCCCGGATATTTGATGCAAAATTTCGAGAAAGTCCGGCCCGGCCCGGTTGCCCGGATATCGTGGAAAAAGTCCGGATATTGCCCGGATTTTTTCACAATTTTCACAAAGAAACCAAAACAAATCAAAGATTTTGAGTAAGTTTTAGCAAAATCGATTAACGGTATGGAAATTTTCAACGGTTGTTTCAAATTATTTCGCTGATTTACTTTTATAAACCTTTAAATATTCAAGTGCTCCAAAACAGTTTTTGGAAGTGTGCAATTACATCAATAAAATATTAATTTCATTTTTTTGCATTTTTTCTTTGCTTTTATATATAATAACACCTAAATTTTGCCCGGTTTTTGCCCGGTTTTTGGATTTGAAAAATTGAAATCCATGCCCGGATTTTGCCAGGTTTTTTTGAAAAAATGCCCGGAATTGCTAGGCCCGGATGGGAGTGGAAAAAATTCTGGCAACCTTACCTTATAAAGTAACGAATAACAGGCAGCAAAACTTTTCGTTCACTACGTTCATTTCATACAGGTCGGACCGTGTCTGTTGCAGAACCGGAATTTGACTGCGGACTTCTGGTAACGATATGTTTCAGATGGGCAATGATATTCACCTGGTATTCGGTTCCCATCTGCAGCCCCTAGTCCCGGGGATCAGCCATCAGCGAGAACCATGAGCACCTAGGATGACGTTGGGATTCCAGTACATCTGTCCGGTGTAGGTGTCTCTCCGATGTTGAACGTCGTGTAGTTTTCGCCGCAGGTGAGCAATTTGGACTCCTCGATTTCCAGATTACCGGAGATGTTGGTGTCGCATAGTTGCACCTTCCGGTGTTTGGCAACGAGAGCTCCAGACAATGCAACGGTTGTAGTTTTACATCGCACAGCTTCAAAAACGATCCTCCGACTGTGTAAACTTCGAAGCGCATTCATCAGTTTAATTATGCGGCTTTGGTACTGGATGTTGTAAGTATCTAGGTGGTTAATTTATTACACCACCGAATTATGTTTGTGATATTCGTTATCAAAATGAAATTTTAATTTTTCTTTTTAATTATGTAACATTTAAGTGGAAAATACCTCCAAAGAACAGCAAGCTTCCCCTGTCGTGAGACCGTTCGAAGTATAAAACCGAACTCCGGGCCGCAGCACCTAGCTGCTCACGGTGTGCTTCAATTAATGCTGGCGCTGGACGGTGGAATCAAAAAATTTCATCTCGATGATTTATAAAGATGAGTATTCCTCGTTGGTCGTCGAAGCATTGATGTCCCGGTGCTGGCCAAGAACATTCGTGTATCGTTCGGGGTGGCCCCCCAATTTGAGCCACATCGTGGTCGTAGCAACCGTTTTGTGGGTTTCGAGTAACGTGATAGATAATTTAGTTTAACGAACAGTCTTCGAAAGTTTCCGTATGATGCGTACCATCTTCAACAGTGAGTAAGGTTTTACGATTTGTGTCCAAATGAAAAAAAAAATCAAAATAGCAAGAAATGCATTTAGAAATTGTGAAATCAAGATTAATTGAGGTCTAGTATCAAAGTTTCATGTTGTCGAATAAACTAAAAAAACATACATTATAACTTTTATTTTTACCGAAAAAAATAATCTAGATTTCATATTTTGAAGGGACAAACATTATTCGATCCCGAACGATTCAGTGCATTGAAATTTTACAGTCCTGTAATTTTCAAGCAGCCTGTCAAATAATTTGATCACTGAAAAATCAAGGTCATGTGATTATTTTTCGGCCTGTAAAATTCCGGTGAAAGTCCTGCTCCTTTTTGTTACAGGATATTTACTGTAATTTTACAGAAAATAATTTCTGCTGTGTAAGCTGCATAAACAATATAAAAATATGAATAATAAAATGAAATGTGTGGCTCTAAAATTGTGTCTCCGAAAGCTCCTATGACTAAAAATATAAACGACGCTGAATCAAAGCAATCGAAAGATTTTTTTTTAATTCAACAACGTTATAAGCTAAGTTCAGATACCGGTATTTCGATAGCAACTTGTGGAAACTTACTATTTTTATCAGTGAGCGTTTTCCATCGAAAACGCTCACTGTAGAAGATAGTAAGTTGCTATCGAAATGCCGATATCTGAACTTTTCTTATACTGTGGTTAAATTAAAAGGAATTTTTCGATTGCTTTGATTCAGTAGAATTATTCACATATTAGAATGTACGAATTATATCATCAATGATCTAAATTTATGTCAAAAACGATGCTACGCTTTTGTGCGTTCTTCTTGACGTAAATTTACATCATTAATGATGTAATATTATGTCGAATGTGCTATTCAATTATAGCCGGAAATTTTATGTCTTCAAGCGTTTCTGTATTTTACAATGTAATTTTATGTCAAAAGAGATGCTTCTTTTTTGTGCATCGTTTTTGACATAAATTTACACCAAAAAATTAATAGTGTGTACGTAACACATTCGTCTCAAAATTTCTAAGCTAAATACACAAAGCGTACAAACTGCTATACCCCATCCCCCCCTTAAAAGCGTTACGTAATATTTGAATGGTCCCTAATAACCGACTTTACTTTTGCAACTACTTCAGTAAAAGTGCTGTTCATAAAGCCAATGAGACGTTCCACGAACTGTAACGCCTAAATGTATACGACTTCATACAAGCAAATAAGTCGAACGTACATAAAATATAATTTAACAATTTATCAGGAGTCTACAGCATCTCGCCACGGGTAAATTAATACAATGCACAGACTAAATAGATGAATGAAAAAAAAAACACTTCCTTGTTCAGTTTGTGTTTCACTCTATTTTACTTACACACTATTAATTTTTTGGTGTAAATTTATGTCAAATAGGATGCACAAAACAAAAGCATCACTTTTTACATAAAATTACACTTGAAAAGACAGAAACGCTTGAAGCCATAAAATGTAAAGATTTAATAAAATAACACTTCCGACATAATATTACATCATCATGATGTAAATTTATGTCAACTTGGACGCACAAAAGCGTAGCATCTTTTTTGACATAAATTTAGATTATTGATGATGTAATATTGCGTCGTACATTCTTATATGTGAATAAATCTTCTGAATCGAAGCATTGGAAAATTTCCTTTCAATTCAATCACGGTATTGGAAAAGTTCAGAAACCGGAATTTCGATAGCAACTTACAACCTCTTTCAGCGAGTGTATTCGATCGAAGAAGTAAGTTGCTGTCGAAATACTGGTATCTGAACCTCTCTTATAACATGGTTGAATTGAGAGGAATCTTTCGATTGTTTTGATTCAGCGTCGTACATATTTTTGGTGATAAAAGCATTCGGAGAAACAATTTTAGAGGCATGAAATATGAATTCTGCAACAGGCTTCTGAAAAAATATTCAATTGCGCTTTGTTATGGCGGATTTGTGGACTTCAAGGCATTCAAGACATTGAACAAACTTGAATAAGTTTGGGTACGAATATTTCTTCGAAAAAAAAAACTGCATGATAACAATAATCTAGTTTATTTTTGAATTTCATTTTTAAAACTTTACCTAACTGTTTCACGTGTATTGGAATAAATAATATAATTTTATAACATAAACTGAATATTGCTATTTATACTTGTGTAAATATATGCCTGTTTTAATTTTCTATGTGAGCAAAAAAATACTTCCAACCCGAAAAATATCAAAATTATACTAACAATTTTGAAGATGGGAATGTTCAAACCTGTTACTTACCGAACGCAAGTTTGTTCGGCAGAGTACATCGGTCATCAATCCATCGGATTTTGGCGCAGCACTTGGATGTTTATTTGGCTTGATTTCAATCCGATGATGCCTAATGAGTCTTGGCTCACGCAGTGCCATTTGGTTACCTACTTTCTTCACAACACTGGGTCGATGTCGATTATGTTCACAAGCCTTGCCATAATAAATCTAACCTCTTCGATGAAATAATTCAGTGTCAGTTAATAAGGAATTATGCTGTACAATTTGAACGATTTAACACCTCCTCTTGAAAAATCCCTTATATTGTTGCCCGATTGGAAATTCATGAGTATGGCACTTAATCAGTTCCTACGACATGTCCTATTTCCAGCCATTGCGGGGTATTTAACGTTGATACAGTCGTTTTCGCTTACCAGACTTGATTTGGCACAGACTTTTTAAACCGAGAATCCTTTGTGAGATGGCTTAGCGTTAAGCTGCAAACAAATATTTCAAAAAATTATCAAGCAATTGAAGTGTATTATAGGAACAGTTTACTGTTGAATATTGAGTAAATAGGGTAACATACTTATTTTGGACCACGGGACCTATTTTTGACCACTTTGTCTAGCTCTCTTCTCTTATAAAGCAACCAAATGTGAAAAAAATTAATTCAATACATTAAGTTCCCGAGCTTCAACTATATTCGTTAAGAAAATTCATGATAAAATGCTTTATAAAAGAGCTAGACAAGGTGGTCCAAAATAGGTCCTCTGGTCTAAAATAAGTCCGTTACCCTAGTAGGTAAGAAAATGAAAAAAATGAACAAGAATATTTACTCACCTAACGACGGATGCTAAAATTATTTATCGACGCTCGCATTTCGGATTTCCAGAAATCCCGAACTATATATATTTCCTTTTTCATATTGGCAGCTTATTAACATTCTTCCTTATCGGATCCTGAAATGTTCAAGTAAGCTTCGAATCCTTTAACTGTTCTGTGAAATAAGCATGGAATTGTACTTAGCATGACAAGAAGTTTTAAGAATAGAAAACTTACCTTTTTTCGTGATTTTCAGCAAAATTATGGTCATCCTACAACAGCACTACACCCAAAATTCAGCCTCTGTGCCAATGGCGTGTAGTCAATTACATAGCATCATTGGTACAAGAAGATAACGCGATCGGTGCTGATTCGATTTGCTCCCACCGGCATTAATCTCCCAAGTTAACCGAATTGCGTATGTCTGAAAGAAACAAAATAAAAACGCTTTCACGTCCCTCCCTATCGCATCACAAGACGAAGAAGGATGGAAATAAATACCGGCCAACACCAGGCAGCCAGCGAACCGAGCACTGTGCGTGTGAATGTAGCAAAAGCAACAACAAAAACATCCTTCTAATTCAATCCCTTCAATCCACCGGCAAACAACCACGGCCGAGCTGTGCGTGTGTATGCAGTAAAAGCAACAAAAGAAAAACATTCCTTCAATTCAATTCGCCGGCAAACAACGACGGCCAAGCTGTGCGTGTGTATGTAGCAAAAGCAACAAGAATATATTCCTTCAAATCATCGGCAAACAAGCACTGGCCAAGCTGCCCGGCTTTAGCAGCTGTGTATATGTAGCGTGTGTATGTAATAGCAGGCAGTAAGCAAAGCACAGTTCTCATTCAATGGGTTTCCCGTTTCCTCCACTCCCGTTCCCTTTCCCGTTTCCATCGCAAGACAAATGAATACCTTAAAAGGAGGCCAAACGCCGGGAAGCCACTGTCGTGCGTTTCTTTTGTGATTGATCGGTGGCAGAAAGCCTATGACAAATATCCCTCTTCCTGCATGAAGCTCAAATAGTACACTGGTTAAGATGACGGTCTGGCAAGACCATATGGTTGGTGATTTGAGTTCGATTCTCCCTACGGGCGCTGTGGTTTATATTTTTATTTTCTTGTTTCTGGGATGAATTATCCAATAGGAACGAAATCCCATAAAATGTTTTTCTTGTTTTGCTTGAATGTAGTGGTCATGCATCATTTTAGTTGGGAGCCGAGTCCTTATGCCAGTTACGGTTTTTCAAACATATCATCTTCGGCACAGTGCACATTTCAGCGCATTATCGGCACAGAGATGTGCTAAATAGGCATTGGATTTTTGCAACCTCTTCTATGGGTGTACGCAGAGCGTCATGTACTTTCCCAGGATAATTTGTCTCTGAATTCGATCGATATATGTAGCCATCTCGGTCATCTGCCCTATTCGATTGCGCACAAAACTTCTGTCCTTCATGTTGACATCCAAATTCTGGCCACTGCACACGAGTTGCTTGTCCTGTTCAGGAAGATATAAGCGGGCGGTTCGACAATACACGAGCGGTTTTATACTCATCCGGCCACGAAAAATCGTTCTAAAGTGGTAAATAAATTGGAGTGCGTTCATACACTGCAAAAAATCGACATTTATAGTTTATGTTCCTTCACACATAAGCCAATTAATGTCTGCTGCTATATGATTCAAATAATATTTATGTTTGAGTTTTAGTATTAATTGGATTGGAATATGATGTTCATTACCTTACACATAACTTTTATGAATATCATCTTTGAAAAATTTCACTCTTTCAAAATGGCCGAGATTGATAAAGAAACACGAGGTGCGCGATAAAAAAACCTTTTTCTCGGAATAATAAGGACAAATAAGGTTAGTAAATTTTATTAAAACTTTAAAAGAAGGTGTTTACGATAACAACACAGCCTATGTGTATATTTTTATCCTATCTCTCTTTCACAGCAAGTTTTGGTGTTTGTTGCGGCCTTAAGCCATGTGAAATACAGTGCTACACCCATAGAAGAGGTTGCAAAAATCCAATGCCTTTTTAGCAAATCTCTGTGCCGATAATGCTCTGAAATGTGCACTGTGCCGAAGACGGTATGTTTGAAAAACCGTAACTGGCATAAGGACTCGGCTCCCAACCAAAATGATGACCACTACATTCAAGCGAAACAAGAAAAACATTTTATGGGATTTCCTTCCTATTGGATAATTCATCCCAGAAACAAGAAAATTAAAATTAAAACCACAGCGCTGTAGTGAGAATCGAACTCACATCACCAATTGTATCGTCTTGCCAGTCCGACATTCTAACCAGTGTACGATTCGAGCTTCATGCAGGACGAGGTATATTTGTCATAGGCTTTCTGTTACCGATCAATCACAAAAAACGTACAACAGCGGCTTCCCGGCGTTTGGCCTCCTTTCAATGCATTCCTTTGCCTTAAGATGGAAACGGGAAAGGGAACGGGAGTGAAGGAACGGGAAACCCATTGAATGAGAACTGTGCTTTGCTTACTGCCTGCTATTACATACACACGCTACATATACACAGCTGATAAAGCCGGGCAGCTTGGCCGGTGTTGTTTGCCTGTGAATTGAAGGAATGTTTTTGTTGTTGCTTTTGCTACATACACACGCACAGCTTAGCCGTGTTTGCCGGTTGATTGAATTAGAAGGATGTTTTTGTTGTTGCTTTTGCTACATTCACACGCACAGTGCTGCCTGGTGTTGGCCGGTATTTATTTCCATCCTTCTTCGGCTTGTGATGCGATGGGGAGGGACGCGAAAACGTTTTTATATTGTTTCATTCAGACATACGCAATTCGGTTGCGCTGGGAGGTTAATGCCGGTGGGCGCAAATCGAATCAGTGCCGGTCGCGTTATCTTCTTGTACCAATGATGCTATGAAATTGACTACACGCCATTGGCACAGAGGCTGAATTTTGGGTGTAGATTCGGAAAAGGAACCTCGGATTTTTCGGATGATGAGCCACGATGAGCCACCGGAAAGGACAATAGTTTAGTGACAAAAAGTATTGAATAATTTACACGAAAAAAAAAATTAATAAATAAATGATATCATTTTAAACAAAATCACAATTTTCCTGCTTATTTGGAGACTAGATTTGAAAAAAACCTAATTTAAAGCCTACTTTTAGGCGTTTTCATTGCACATATAACATCCATATGTGTGAATTTATCATTTTCATGAGTCGCATATAAACCTGAAATATTTCCAGAAAATATGTGTGACACATAAATTTCAATTGGGAGACAAATTGCAAAAGTCTATATAGGCTCACACATAGCCCCAATGTGTCGATTTGGTTGAGTGTAGCATTCACTGCACGCAAAATAATAAAGTGCAAAATAAATTAGAGTTTGGCATGAAATTGAAATTATTCATAATGGCATAGTGCACACTAAGATTGCATTTATTCCGCTCGGGACCATGATTCTCCGAACCACAGGGCAACTGCTCAATTTTCACGAAATTCGCACGAAAACGCATCCGAATTTCGTGACACTTCATTTTTCCTGAAATTGAGGATGACATTTCTACGAGTACACAGGAACTCGAACTAACTCTGTGAATTCAGGACAGATGTGCTCCTGAATCCCAGTAGACACATTTCTTGTCAAATTTTCTTTCTCTTGCTCTCCTGTATTAAAAAAAAACAACCGGATTTCTTTCTCTTTCTACTTTCCACTAGTACTTAGAAGTAAAACCCGCGAAAGAGTTCAGACCGTTGTTTCTTTTGCTGTTACCGTCCGTTGATGTTTTTCTAAATTCGAATAGTTATTTTGCATAAACAATTTTATCTGCGATTAAAGACAAACCCAACGGGAGCCACGTAAAAGTCATCTCCGGTTCCATCGGCCGTGTCGTATGCATCATCCGGATGAGATTCGGTAAGTTGCAGTTGTCTAATCTGTTGGCCCATACAAAATTAACGAAACTTTGCCACGCAGATAATTTCGTTGCCTAAAGCGATCGTTTCACCGGCTTCTTCACCACCCGGCCTTAGGGTTTCAACAGAATGTCTCAGTAGCACCGAGACAAACGTACAGCGCTTGTTTAGCCGATTTTCAACACCTTTGGGGAATCACCAACGACCTCCCGGACTGCCTCCCCCGATCCGATTGAACAATTTCTTCAGCCTAATGGATAAGGAACAGCGTTTTTCGAGTCGAGTGCATAGAATTTGTAAGTATCAATTTGTGTTGTATGCTAAAAAAGATTGTGAAAATAAACCAATTTGTGTGTGAAAAAATGAAACATTGTTTTTGTTCATATACAAGGAACACCTTTAATTTAAGATTGAATACTAAAGGAAATCGCGGAAAAAACAGAATCCCCTATAAATCGCGGAAAGGAACCGTCTCGAGCTTACAGGAGGTTTTAGAAGACCACAGTAGGAAACCGTTTCGAACTTACAGGATAGTTTGACAGTTGTTTTCCTGAGCGATTTTTCTGTCCTGAAATCGTCCTGTAATTTCAGCTGTTGAAAATACAGGACGATATCGTTCCGACCACAGGAGAAAAGATTAAGTGTGTGTACATAAATAATTTAACTGTTTACTTTTGTCGAATTTAAACATGATGGTAATTGTACAATCCAAGTCATTTGGAAAAGATGGAAATTTTACGTTAAAAACCAATGTCAAATTTAAAATAATTGTTTAGACAATGTTTCATAATAATCATCATGATATTAAAGTCAATTCGAAAAGTCTGAATAGGCACAATTTCAAAAAGGCATTGTGGTAGGTAAGTCCTCGAAGAGAGTTGTTAAACATAATAACAATAAAAAAACTAAATCAAAATATAGTTCTAAGAAAAGTTTTAATATAAACTAGACTTTTATGAAAGCGGTAATAAAAATGCTTTTATTGATGTGTTTATCGCGAACCTTTCTGGTTTGCTAGAGCAAATGATAAAATCAAGTGAAATGGTTCGAATGGTATTAAATGTTACATTAAAATTAATTTAAATGAATTGTTCACTTTAAATTATTTTTAATAAGCTGTCCCAGAATATTTAAAACTAAAGGGGAACTGAATGAGGGAATTCTATTGAAATTGTAAATCTAAATTTTTGAAAAATAAATGAAATCGTGAAATACTTATACTCGACCATTTGAAAACAAGTTGCTTAAAATACAAGAAAATTTTGAGACCGACAGTTTAATCGTGTTGATGGTAAATTTAACTTTGGTATTTTAAAGTGATTAAAGGTCTTATAATTTTTGCTTACCAGATAACAACAAGGTTTAGAAGCGCGAATAGCTTTCGTATAACTGCGATGATAACTTTGATAACAGCATTGGCATCAGCTCCAACCATAGATCCGTCATCGATAATGGCACCAACTGGTATTCAGCCAACTTTAACCAAGCTGGTAAGCAGAATGTTCCGGTTCCTGTAAGAATGAATTATTTTAATAAATTTACGACACAGAAAAGTCATACAAAAATTACCTGCAAATAAACGAAAGAGCTCCATTGGAAGGTTTTTTGAGGTATTAAGTAGTATTTTCCATGAAGGCCACGGATGAATTCAAATTTGTTTCCTGCACTTCCAAACTGTTCGGTCGGTTGTTAATCCAATTCCATCGTTTCAATTTGGTTGTTTATCTGCCTACAGTTAAGATTAATGGAACAGCCGTCCTCGAAATGAACCCAAAACAACCTAAATTTCGGAAACGCAAAACTAAAACAGAAATACATAAACATCGCGAACAAAACAAAATCGTCTCATTTATTGTTCAAAGTTTACTTTGATTTTCGTTATCAATTTCCTACTTACCCTTATTATCAGCATCAGTGTCAGGCGGGTTATTTGGTCTTAAATTTAAAAAGTAGGTGAAAACCTCAGATTACTTTACCGTACTGAACTTGCCTGTTGAACCTGAGGAATTCAAGTCAAATTACAGAGCCTGGTGCTCTTTTACTGTTGTGGTTTCGCGGTTTTTTTTTTTTAATAACTGGTGGAATGTGGTTTTAAACAGTCACCGAAAGATGTTTGACACATTAGATTCACTTTTTTCAATCACAATTAATGGTCTTAATTAACTTCAACACGCAGCGGTTGAACATTTTGACCCCCAACATCATCTACAAACACGTGATACCGAAACTTTACTGCTCGATTGAAAGCACCCCCTGCGCATATGCAAAAATTAAAAACGTTTCAAATTGATTTTGCGCAAGCGGGACGCCACTAATACATCGCGGTTATCAAAAAGAGACGGTTGCGCTCAAAGCTGCAAAAAATGTGCGCTCGAAACTTGACGTTTGTGTTGACAGCAACACTAATTTACAGTTTTCGGTGTTTTTTCACCGCTTTCAATCGCTTTGCCGATTTGTTTACATAAAAATAAACGAGCCTCGTTAAATAAAGGATCGATCTACCGAACTCGGTAAAAACAAGACGTCAGATCGATCAATTACCGAAAATTTTCGAATTACAGAACAGGTTCTGTAAAAAAAATTACCGAACTCGGTAGTTTTCGTTTACTGTGTGGTTCAAAATAGAAACCTGTTGGTCCAAAATACCGACCAGAGTAATGATCGAAAAAACGAGTTTTTAGGCTTGAATCTTGATATATTGCAACAAACGACGATAGAAAAAGCCTCGATTTTTGTAATGAATGGATATAGCAGTCAAAAATTGTAACATGTACTTTTTTTATTCAGAAAATAGCATAGCCACTTCCCAAAGCGGTCCAAAATAGGTCCGTTACCCTAATACCCAGGTTATGTTGAGTGGTCCAAAATAAGTCCCTAAGGAATTGAGTAGGACCTATTTTTACATGGGTCAAAATGCTATCAAAACTAGTTTCGAGCTTGCAAATTAGTTTTCAAGTGTTTTTTCATATCTGTGAACATGTTTGTAGTTGTTGAATTCGTCACGGCTATCCAGAAAACCTCTTGAAAGTTGACTCCAATAATGACACGTCCTCCTGAAATGGACCTTTTCAGAATTCTTCATTTGTTTTGAACAGTTAAATACGACGATGTCAAAATTGTCAATGTCCCATCACTCGGAAGTTAACTATCATCTAAAGAATGTCAAATTTAAAATGAAACAAGCTTTAAGACAAAATATTTTATAATAAACATGAATATAACTAAAAAAATGTATGAACCTCCCGAGAAAATCTTCCCTTCCGCCAGCTTGCCTTCAAGGCTAAATCCGGCACTGCTCCGGTGTGTATAATGTTCAAGCACCAGTAATAAGTCAGGTAGAAATTAAGTACCAACTTCTAATATTGGTTGTCATCGAACCTTTCTTTGACCACCTCCACCAGAGTGATGATATTGGATGGCAAAAACCACCCGGCAAGGCTGCTGTTTATAACAACATCAAATTACCAAGTGTGATAGGCAGAGCAGGTGACTCTATGGAAATGGTCGCGCATGCATAAACCTACAAATCATCCGGGCGTCATTTGAATTCAAAAGTCATTGTTTTGCCGGCCGCTAATGGAAATGGAGAGAACACACCGCTTCGTGAAGTAACGAACCCCCAAGAGCCCCCAACCCAACTTAAATAAACAAACGGAAGGTACCGGCAATTCTGACGTTATTATCGCCCCGAAGCTGCCGCGGGGGTAGTTCTGTTTCTAGGGGTGTTTTATCAATCGGTCTTATGTTAGCAATTTCCTTACTATTTTTTATTTAATTTTTTTATTTTCACATTGCCCAGTGAGAAAAATTAAAATATTACCGAACTTCATCAACGATATGATTTCTGGCCTAAGTGCCTAGGGCGGATTTATGAGAGCTGCCTGCCGAGGTATATGAGCAAACATCTTAAGAACATATGGATGAAGTCTACCAATCCATTTCTGCACCGGGCAGCAGCAGAAAAAAAGGAAAGGGAAACCGCGCCGGTCGCGCATGGTCACCTGAGGAAGCATAAAATTTATACACGGTTAAACCGATTTGTTATTCACACCGACTTATTCTTGATGTCTGCCGGATTGGCCGAGGAGGCCTAGGCTACGACCAACGAATGATGGCGTGGCCTCCGAAGGTGTTTTACAATTTTCCAAGTTGAGCGGTCGGGCTCGTAAATTACCTTACAGACTGGTTAGGGTATACACAGCCGTTTTGGATCGATCCATCCATCTACCCACTTGAGGCGCTAACCTATTGCAGATTCAAGTGATTTGTACGATGAAGAAGCTGGCAACCCCTTCCTGCCTGCTGTGTGTGGGTTTTGATTTGCCATTGGCTCACTTTTCACGGCTCTACTTTGGCAATAAACTTATTGAGCCAATAATCCAATAAAAGGATTGATCTATACACTCAACCAAATCGACACATTGGGGCTATGTGTGAGCCTATATAGACTTTTGCAATTTGTCTCCCAATTGAAATTTATGTGTCACACATATTTTCTGGAAATATTTCAGGTTTATATGCGACTCATGAAAATGATAAATTCACCCATATGGATGTTATATGTGCAATGAAAACGCCTAAAAGTAGGCTTTAAATTAGGTTTTTTTCAAATCTAGTCTCCAAATAAGCAGGAAAATTGTGATTTTGTTTAAAATGATATCATTTATTTATTAATTTTTTTTTTCGTGTAAATTATTCAATACTTTTTGTCACTAAACTATTGTCCTTTCCGGTGGCTCATCGTGGCTCATCATCCGAAAAATCCGAGGTTCCTTTTCCGAATCTAGCACTGTATTTCACATTGCTTAAGGCCGCAACAAACACCAAAATTTGCTGTGAAAGAGAGATAGGATAAAAATATACACATAGGCTGTGTTGTTATCGTAAACACCTTCTTTTAAAGTTTTAATAAAATTTACTAACCTTATTTGTCCTTATTATTCCGAGAAAAAGGTTTTTTTATCGCGCACCTCGTGTTTCTTTATCAATCTCGGCCATTTTGAAAGAGTGAAATTTTTCAAAGATGATATTCATAAAAGTTATGTGTAAGGTAATGAACATCATATTCCAATCCAATTAATACTAAAACTCAAACATAAATATTATTTGAATCATATAGCAGCAGACATTAATTGGCTTATGTGTGAAGGAACATAAACCACAGAGAACAGACATACAAGCTAGCCCACGAAACTTGTGTAAATTTTCCAACAATAGTTTTGAACAATTTTTCTGTTTCTTTTGGCTGGGCCTTTTCGAAAACTGGCAACCTGAAAATTTGATTTGTAACTTTTGAACGGCACAATAGATTGCACTATTTCAAGTCAATTTCTAACGTATTTTTTGAATGTCAGCATTTGAAATTTTACACACTTTTTGGAAGATTTTTTGTTCGAGCTTGTACGTCTGTTCTCTGTGCATAAACTATAAATGTCGATTTTTTGCAGTGTACATATTCAAAGATTTATTCCAACTTTGGAAGTCAGAACTTTGAATGTAACCATGATTAAAAATTGTTTAGCAAAAAAATAATAAAAGTTAATTATTAATTAAGATGATTGAAGACACTTGAGGCTCTCAGAGCCAAAGGGGTGTATAAGTGACAAAATGGTCGATTTTGAGTTCATGAAGCCAAACGATTCTTGACATTTCAAACTATATTTAATGATTTTTTCGGATTTTTAGAATTTTTTTTACATACAGTGTCGGACAATAGAATAGGGCCACAGCTCAATCCAAAACAGAAAGTGACAAAATTTTGAGAAAAAATTTCCATTTAAGTGTATCAAACCATTTACAAACTGTAAATTCCATTCCTCGAAGAAATTAAAATCATCCGTAGGTAAAACAATTGACCTTTATTTAAAAATGCGTTTTAAGCATATTTACTGACTAAAATAACGCGACATAAAATAGGACGGCTTTAGAATTCATGGTAAAAAAAAATTAAAAAAAAAAGGAAATTCATACCGTGATCGATTTGCAGGGTTAGTACTTGGTGGTATAACCCTTATTACGCATCACTTCTCGCACCCGGTTCGGCATCGACTCTACCAGCTTTTGGCACGTTCTCACCGGGATAGCGTACCACACCGCCTGGATTCTCTCCCACAGCTGCTGCTTGTTTTTTGATTTTTCGGTGTACACCTTACGTTTAACTATTTTCCATAGGTTCTCTATGGGATTGAGATCAGGGGACTGTGCTGGCCACTCCATAACGTCTACCTTATTATCCTGGAACCACTTTTTAACCGTTTTAGCAGTATGTTTGGGGTCGTTGTCCTGCTGGAACTGCCACTTTAGGGGCATCTCCCCCTCGGCGTGTGGCAGCATTACTCCCCGAAGTATCTGGGCGTAGAGATGCTGGTCCATAATCCGGTCGATCCGGTACAAGGAACCCACCCCGTACCAAGTAAAGCACGCCCACACCATGATCCGAGCCGATGAGGTTAACTTTGGTCTCATCCGACCACAGCACATTTCTCCATAGTTTCTCCTTTTCCGGACCGACCCAATCGAAGTGGTCCTTCGCATACTTCAGCGGGGCCTTCAAGTGCTTCGCCGTCAGCATCGGCACCTTCCGGGGACTTTTTGCTCCTAGTCCCTTCTCCGCCAACCGTCGCTGAACCGTCCGGGAACTCACAGATAAGTTCAGCTCGTCTCTGATCTGCTTGGACGCTTGGACGCTCCATTTGCGAGGCCCGCTTGATTGCCGAATCGTCCTTCGGCGTCGTTTTGCGGGGGCGGCCGGTCAGTTCCCGTTTGCCGGTGCTGTGAAGCGCGTTGAAAACGAAAGTTTTCGACCTTCCTAAGTAGCCGGCAATCTCGCGTAGGCTTTTGCCAGCCTTGTACAGATTACGGATGATCGCTCGATGGACCACCGTGCAGTGCTGTGCCCGACCCATCGCTTTTTCGCTGAAAACAGAGTAGGAAATCTTTATTTTTTGTTTGTTTTCATGATTTGCATGATTAATTTTATGGGAAATACTTACCAGGACACGAAAATGGACAAACAACACCGAAAACAACACCTTTTCTTCAAATCTAGAGCGCTGAAAATGCCGGAACAGCCGAACCGATGAGCTGGTCTTATTTTATGACGCGACTTTTTTCACCCTCTGAGAGCAAGTTCACTGGTTGAGATGGAGTTGGAAATTTCGAAGGTTTACATCACATCACAACACATTTGCCGTCCACCGGTGTTGGGAAAATCTGATATTCGAACAGTTTCGCGCTGCAAAATTTGTATCGTATAACACTTTTTGGCGGAGGGTGATAGAAAAACACGATGTTTTGCAACACCGAACCGAGTGATAGAGTCGGCGTTGCAATACAGTATTCGTGCATGAAACGCTTCGGTGCTGCCATCTAACTGGTGCTCAAAACCTCAGTTGAGGGGAAAATAAAGGAAATTGAGCAATTTCAGGATTTAAACATAAAGTGATATTTTCTTTTTTTTTAAATCTTTTATCACTTAACCCTTTAATGCATAGTGTTGTTTTAAAACAACACTAATTAAAATCCAAATATCTCGAAAACGCGTGAATATTTTTAAGTGACGTATTCACAAAAAATATTCTAGAGATTAAAAGAAATTAGCCCATGGTATTTTAATTACGATATTTTAATATATGTGTGAGATATCGAACAAACTGTGCGGAAAAATTGTAAAAATCAAATTTATTTATTTTTTTGAAAAAAGTAGTTTTTGGAAAATCGCTGTTATTTCTTCAGGTTTGCAAATTCTTACAATTTTTTTAATCTCAATCAATCATAAACACCTTCCAGCACCCAATTAACAAGGTTTTGAAGAAATTAGCAAAATCGTATTGCCATGAACTAAGAATTTTAAAAAATATTTTTCAACTTTGATGGGCCATAACTTTTATAATACTCAAAATAACGACTTCAAACATGTTGAGTTTTGTTATTCGAATTAAAATGTTATTATTTCACTGAATCAATAATTGCAATTCTCATTTAAAAAAAGTCATGCATTAAAGGGTTAAATTGATACGAATTGCAATAAAGTTAATCAACTCTTTCAAACTTACAGCCAATTTTTTTCATGCCCTTGCCAATCGAATACATTTTGAGGCGCAGAGATGCCAGATAGCTGGGAGAATAAATAAATTATGTTTGTTTGTTTTGGTTGAGCGGTTTTCGGGAGTAGGAAATTGTTTCGTTTTTTATTTGAAAAAGATATTCCGTCGGAATGTCCGATAACAAGTTCGGAACGCCGCCTTTAATGGATCCACCATCTTTAGAAAACGGAACCCTCGCTGTTAATTCGACAAGTGTCAATCAGATCAAACGTAGGCGTCGAATCGGGGGTAAAATTCAGCTTGTGTCTGAATTACCTATACTTTTTATACGTCACTTGCTTAATTATCACTTTGAAAATGATGAGTTCAAAAACTTTATCAACTCGTGTAATCAAATGCACTCCAATACAAAACTCCTAATTCTGCAGAATACAGTTTAATATTGGAATGCATTATAACTTAAACAGCACTTGTTCATACATATAAATAATAAAATTTTCATATTGACACTAGGTACTATTTCAAGTTAATGATCAAGTAAAATAAATTTGATTTCAATTTTCAAACGGTGAATTCAAAATAAAAAAAAAGTCAGTAAAATTACTGAAAAGCAAATTCACTTGGCATCGCTGGTTGCTTTCGATTTTATACCTTCGTATTCTATCACACCGGTGGACGGCCAACATTTTTGGTCTATATTTCACGATAGAAAAATTCCCATCTGTGCTACAGCTGTCAAAATTCCTACCACTTTTTCCCAACACCATTGGACTTGCTCTGACAGCTTTCTGGTCGAGTAGAACAAACGGATTGCTTTGATTGCAACAAACGTGCAGTATACAAAGTTGGCATACTACAATAAGTGCTTGCCGCTAGGTGTCGCATATTATTATATTTGAATTGGCAGTTTAAAGGTGATTGAATATTTTGCATTAGAGCGGTCCCATTCTATTGTCCGACACTGTACTTTTACATTTGATAGAAGAATACAAATTCTCGAAAAATGGAAAATGGCCGAACACATCAATTTAAAAGCGTATTTTCTCGAAATAAGCTTTTATGCACTTATACCCCTTTGGCTCCAAGGGCCTCATTTCTTTTCTTCATTTTAACTTGAAGGGTTGAAAAAAAATTTCACGGAAATATTTTGTACTCGAAAAAATATTTAATCACAATTTTAAATGTGAATTCTCGATTAGGAAAAAAAACATAAATTTTGACCTTAAGAGAATTTATTCAAAACACATAGCGTATTATTGAATGAAATTTGATAAAAAGAAGGAAATATTTTATTTTATTTAAAGATTGTCAGATGCCTATAGTAGAACGAGGTTTATCGGGTAAGCAAGTGGTGTGTAACCATGATGAATCTAGTATGGTAGTCTTACATGCCAAATCGCACGTCCAGCCATATTGAAAAAAGTTTTGACAGCTGGTTGAAGTGTTTACGAAAAAGGAGGTCCAGGGATGCCAGGAGTTTGAGATACAAAATCATAGAAAAAAGTCTACGTATGTCTGTGCATGTCGTAGACCAGGCATGTTAAACTGGGGGTTCGCGGGCCGCATGCGGCCAAAATGATTTCCATAAAAATTGAGCTCTTGGCTTATGGGGAAATAAAATAAGTTGAGTTTTGGAAGCGTTAGGAGAAATTATCCACATTTTCAAGTAATTCAAAAAGGAATTCAAATTTTGTTGCTATCTACCCGTAAACTCCTACCTTTGGCTGAAAGCAAAGTGTCGTCAGCAAATAATCTTCTGCCTTTTTATTCTGAAATATCAGGAAGATCAAAAGTAAAAATATTATATAAAATTGGCCCAAGTATACTGCCCTGAGGGACACCAGCTCTAATGGGTGTCTTTTCAGAGCATGAATTTTGATAGCTTACTTGTAAGGTTCGGCTAGTCAAGTAATTTTGAATAATTTTATACAGGAAAATCAAATCGGGCTAATTTAGCTACTAAACCTTTGTGCCAAACACTGTCAAAAGCTTTTTCAATATCTAGAAGAGCAACACCAGTTCAATATTTAATCATATTAGTTTCACTCAAAAGTTGATGTGTAGTAGAATGCCCATGACGAAAACTAAATTGTTCATCAGGGAAAATAGAATTCTGATTAATGTGAATCATCATTCTATTCAAAATAATTGTCTCAAATTCTAATTCTAATTTTCTTTATTTATAGAGGATTTTAACCATTGCAGTCATTCGTCCTCTGCTTGAATATTTTACATTACATTACATTCAAACTCTCTCAAATAGTTTACTTAAAGAAGGGAGCAAATTAATTGGTCGATAACTTGAAGGCTCTGAAGCACTTTTTCCAGGTTTTAAAATTGGAGTTACTTTCGCATTTTTCCAATTATTGGGAAAATAAGCCAAGCGAAAACATTTATTGAAGAATTTAACTAAAAAATTTAAAGTGCTTTCAGGCAACTTTTTAATAAGAATATAGAAAATCCCATCTTCCCCCGGAGCTTTGATATTTTTAAATTTTTTGAAAATCAATTTAAGTTCATCAATATTTGTCTCTCAAGAACTTTCAAATATATTTTGTTTAGAAAGAATATTATCAAATTCTAGGGAAATTTGAGCATCAATTGGACTATACGTCAGATGATTTTAATTCAAATAAACAAATATCTCGCGTTTGTCACCGAAAAAATACGGTTTAATTAATGGCAGAGTCAGGTATTCCAAAACTAGTTTTGTCGTGCGCCAAATTTTCAAGGTACTTCTTCTTCAAACTAAACTGTGCACATACTTACTTGTTAAATTTTGGTAAGCCTTTCTACAACCTTCAATCGTACTGATTTTCAGTTTAGGTTAATTAATTGTGGTATTGAGGGGTTGTTCAACTGTTTTTTTTCTTTCTAACAAAACAACGGTCACCTAAGTGACAAAACAATATTGTAAACAAAAATTGTAAACTCGTCACATCCCAAATTGTTATCATTTTTCCTTCACTATCCGGTAGCCCCTCGTTCTCGATCATCGAAACCGGTGGAGTACAGTTATGCTGCCAGATATCTACCCAGTTTCTGTTACCGAGTTTCCACCTGCACGCGACAGCTTCGCCACGATTCATCATAACCTTCGAAAAATGCTTCGGTCGGTATTGTATTACCTATGTACCTGCTGCATCGTAGGTATGGGTAACGCTGTTTATTGAATGAAAGTCGTGCAATGAATTGCATTTGTTGGGACCAGGTCGCGCTTTTTTTAAGAAGGAAGAAAGAGGTGACATTGTTCCATCGTGGTTGGTCGTGGAACATAAAATGAATTACAAAACTGTTTATTTCGGCAGTTACCAACCTGTTATGAAAATATTGTTGGCGCTCTGATCGAAAATTTGTATTTTTTTTTATTTATGATGAATCAATTTATCCTATTTTTAATTTTTATATAAACCGCACAGTGCATTTTTTTCTCCCGTAGTCCGGACGATACGGTCCTGTATTTGCAACAGTTAAATCTTGGCTTAACGATTCAGGATGTCACTGACCTTAAATTGTTTGAGTAGCTAGAGTTGTGTGTATTAATTTAATTTTTTTAAGGGTAGAATACCTCAAAGTGGTAATTTCCTGGAAAAAAATATTAATTCATTAAACTCTCTATCATAATAGAAATATGACAGTTTAAATAATTCACTAATAATCCTTGATTGTATCCAGGGATTTCGGAAGTGGTGTCTGTAGCAATGCAATGGTACAATAGACTGAGTCGATTTGGGGTCATTTATGAATTTCTCAAACCCTGGGGTCCAAAAAACTTTGTTTTGGTTCAAAACTCATCCATGATTTTTTTGCAGAATTTTTAAGTAACGTTTACATGAGTAAGTTCGAACTTTTAAGTTTGTATGGGAAAATTAAATATTTTGTACTGAAAAATCAACATCATTCTTGGTGCTTCTGTAGAGCCAAGCCTGCTTACCTATGGTTTTCGTGACAATTTATAAATTCTCCAAAGGAAATTTTCCGCTGAACAACTTTGTCGAAGACCTTAACTTTGTATTTAATTAGACAAAAAAAGTTATAAGCTGTTTAACAGGGGTATGTCTTTTGGCTTTAAAAACAATAAACTCAATTGACATCACAGCTTGTGCCTCGCAAAAGATTGCATGAAAAGTAGTCATGCAATAAGGCATTTCCCGACTTGTCAACCGAACAGCTGATTTCTCATGTTTACAATTTTCGGCATCTGGTGGTAGGGTAAAAATAACAACAACACTACGCATGTTCAATGGTCGGATAGTAACCAAACCAAATTGGCAGTGCAATAGTAATGGTTATGCAAAATTCTTAATTTTTTAAACTAGCCTAAATTAAAAAAATGTAGACATGACACACTTTGAAGGTAATGTTGATGTTATGTGATGTTAATTTGAATAAATTATATCTTTTGAAGAAATAATTTAACAGTGCTAATCTCCCAAATTCAAAATGGCGACCAGTAGGTGTTTACATTTTTCAAAACAAAAACAAAATGCTACCCTACCACCATCTGTCTCAGGAAATACTCTATACCTCGTTAGGCACCTTGCAGTGATGTCAATTGAATTTATTGTTTATCAATTCCAAAAGCTAATAACTTTTTTAGCCAATTAGGATACAAAGAATAAAAAATCTCAAATTATATCAAAAACTCATTGCAAGAATAATTAAATTATATCATACTTTGATAGCATTCTATCAAGATAATATCTCAATTAGAATGTCCGTTTCCCGGCCATTTTAGCGTTTCCGGGAATCGGGAAATCTGGAAATTCTCGGTATCCCGGTATCCTACCTACACAGCAAAAAAAAATGTAACGCTGGATGATGTAATTTGTGGAGACGACGTAGTTTTAGGGCTTTCTGTTGTTATAATACATCTAAAGGACGTACCCGTATGCGAACATGTCGTGTAGTGTAATATCACAACCTTCTATGTGATATTGCATCAAGTAGTCAATGTTTCCTCAATTGACGTTCAAATGTTATTCATTTCAAAAAGTAAGAAACGGATTACGGATCTCAGCTATATTTGTTTGGCTTGTAAGTACAACCAAAATTTTATAAAAATGTAAGCAAAACCATAGCTTCAAATATAATTTGATTATTTTTCATTTTTAGGCAGATTCGGCAGGTTTGCATTTGCGGTACAAAAATAATTCAATAATTATCAAACAGCCGGGTACATCAAGAAAATGTAATATTAGGTACCATTTGCGACTCAAGTTATGTGCAGGTATTTGATGTAATATCACAACACTTTTTTTGCTGTGTAGTAAAGCAATTTGACATAGGGGAAAAGTTTCCTAAATGGGCCTATCGGGTTAAATGAAATGACTGACTAGACATCTTATCTGACCAATGCATTTTGAGGGTAATACGCTCAGAACATAAGGCAAAAAAGAATTTTATGAATTTACAAACTCAAAAAAATGTAAAAATCATACAATGTTTTTTGATGTAATATTTCGACTTTTAAAAATTATACGTAAAGAAGCTTAAAACAATCACTAGGATGGTTTTTGTTTCTTACTCAAATGAACTTGAGAAATTAAACATATTTCAGCTTTTATGGAGGTTTTATAATGATTATATAGTGGAATAATAGAGTGTTTTTGTATGCCATCATCATGTTTGTAAAATGCCTCCATCGTAAAATAACAGGTTAAATAGAATAAATAAATGATTTTTATCATTGAACCTTCAAATCTCAGCTCTGAATAACATCTTAAGAGAGAATTGAAGATCTAAAAACAGATTTGATAAAGTTCTTCTCATGGATGAACTGCCTCCATAGTATGGAAACCCTAACTTTTGTCAGATGTACTTAAACCGATATACACCAAAAATGTTTCATTTCAGCGGATGCATTTTATCTAATTTCGAAAGAGTGTTTTTAATTTCAGTACATTTGGTTTAAATTGGGAAGAACAAAACAATTCTGTTGCACACTTTTGTCTCTATAAATAAAAAAAAATACAGAATATCATTTTGTGCCATTTCAAAATGTTAATCTGGAGCTGTCAAAACAGAGTGCCTCCAGTAGGGTGGGTGCATACTGAGGAAAAGTAGGCAAGGGGTACTAAAAGTTTCTCATTGGTGGGGGGTGGAGACGGTGCGCTTTTTGACAGCGAATTGTTCGCCTACCATGCCTACGATTACGATTGCCTGTCACAAGGGTCACAAGATGGACGATTCCGTGCATTGGTATAAGAACACACCTAGCTTTACCCGCCTTGTGTCAAAATGCTGATCAGGGATGCCGTCCGAACATATTTTCATTAATTTTTTTTTTGAGCTTAGGTACACTTAAAAAAAATTAGATTCCGCTCATTTGAGAAATGTGATTTGATGTCAGAATTTAAAATCTTTTTCGCCGCCAGCTAAATCATCGAAACCAACTGGGCATATAGTGCTCGTTCTCTGGGCCTAGATTTATAAAAAAAGCTCATAACAAAAATATTTACCTGTTGTTGTTGTTGTACATTTATTTAAAGAAGGTTTAAATATTTACCTTAGTAAGAAATTGTGCAAGGAGAGTGGATGATTGAGAATATTTATTTATTTATTTATTCATTCATTGAACATGTAGTGTAAGGTAATTCAATTCCTTTTTTAATACTACATTTAGTGCTGCTGAGTTTGTATTCAAAGATAACTTATAACTATAACTAATTTAACTATTCTCTTAGTATACATCCGGTGCAAAAACTTACTGATTCCCCCATTGAAAAAGCTATGACACTCTCTCCGAAATGAATTTAAAGTGCTACTCGTTTTTATACTGTTTGGAAGATCATTCCAAACAGCTATGCCCCTGACAAAAATTGTTTTATTGTAGCTTTCAGTGTAATGACGTGGTATTGAAAAATTAAATAAGCGATAACTTCTAAGACGAATAAATTTGCTCAGTAAATAAGTTGGACTTCTTGAGTTGATGATTTTATAGATAAAGATATCTTGTTGTAATTGTAATAATTTTTGTTCTTTATTGATTTCCTGTTTTTATACAATCAGTTCATTATGCGCTTATCTGTTTTTTTTTTCATATTTTTGGCCAACCAACTGCGATATCTTCGGTCAACAGATGACGCAGAAGTTTTACTTTGGAAGCGGTTTTTTAATCCATCCCAGGTATTCCAAGTGAATCAAAGAGGAAACTGCTGATTTTAACGGTGATGTTTTTCGAGCCTTATCATTCATAGAGTTTATGGTGTCTGCAGCCATAATGGATGGCTGGCTGAAAAACTTGTGCATGCAACAAAATCATATAATAAAAATTCGTCAGATATGAATTTGTACGAAAAAACAGTGCGGTTTAAAAGCTTCTATTTACGGATAATCGGAGCGCTGGATAGAAAATATGACTGCGTTTGACTGGTAAAAATGGTACTGCAGGTATGTTTAAGTAATAAAGAAATTTACGAAATGTTTTACTTCACTAAATTCTGCAGTTTCTTGACCATTTTCCGGTCCTACTATGACAACTTATCATTGTTTCTGGTTTTGTGCATATTTAAGGCAAAGTTTATTTATATAATATTTTACTAAACATTATTCGATTCCTTTCACAAAGATATTGGTCGTGAACCATTAGCGGGTCATGCACGAATCCTAACATCAAATAAGTAGGGTAATTAAAATAAATTGCTGAGATCTATATTTAGTTCAGAAATATTAACAAGTATTATATGGAAATATTTTCTTCAATTCCTATTTATTTGTTAGTTGATTCACTAAAATTTTTATGGTGCAAGAATAGAAATAAACAATTCCAATTTTTATAACTGGCATCCCTGATCAAGTCGAGTCCGGAATACACACTATGGGTCGATTCACGATGACGTATGTTCGCTTTTGTGGTGACAGTTCGCGCGTCCTGTTTACAAAATTTTACGAACGAGAAATGGGGTGCGGCGAAATTTTTCGTGTAGCTGCACGGTCAAGAACTTTAGCTCAAAACTCAGTTTATGGATAGCAAAATACTAAGTCCCATTTTGTGAACTAAATTTAGCACATTTTTCGGTTTCTCAACAGTTATCTCTACGGGAATGAACAGAAGTTAAAAATTCATAAAAATTTCGAAAAGGAGATTTGTTTATTTAAATGTTTCA
Organism: Uranotaenia lowii; assembly: GCF_029784155.1. Taxonomy (NCBI): domain Eukaryota; kingdom Metazoa; phylum Arthropoda; class Insecta; order Diptera; family Culicidae; genus Uranotaenia; species Uranotaenia lowii. The sequence continues at coordinate 152,534,009 of NC_073691.1, read as the reverse complement.
ACATGTTTTGAAAACCTTTTTTCCAACACATTTCTTTTGGACCAATTGCCCTTTGCATTGAATATTCTGGGGATGCGCTTCTACTTGAAACAAAAAATCCCATCGAATGTCCAAAGGTGGATCATACTTCTAAAGAATTCGAATGTGCCGACTCGATTGTCCGAAAGTTTTTGTGTTATTTTGGCCGGAAGCTGTGAACAAATGCCTAATAACTTTAAAGTTTAAATCCATTTATTCCAATATTTCTGTTTTCAGCTGGATTAACAAACAAATTGATTGATTTTTCATTATTTGATACTAAAAACATGTAATTTCTTCACAACTTATTTCCATTTAAAATTTTTAAAATTGAGATGAGAACTATTACTAAAAACGTGTGAATGGGAATTGAATGAGGACACAGATGTTTGCTTTGCTTCATCAGCGTGTAGAATTTGAAAATAAGGAATCAAAACAGGAATCGCGAAGTGTCAAAACCAGTGAGGCCAGGCAGTGCGTGAATCGACCTATTCACAAGTTAGACGAATTTCTCGAATTAGTGCTTCCATTTTGTCCGCTAGAGGATGCTGATGATGTCGCCTTCTCACTGTATGAGGAAAACAAGTGTGGTGAATATTGGTCTCTATTATATTTGCTTTTGTTTTATTCCATAAAATTATAATTAATATAGATTTTTATAAAACTTCAGCTTTGTCGTACGAAAATTATTACTTTCTAGCAGTTTCAATTAAATTATACGGAAATATTGCCCAAAAAACAGAAATTTTGTTAAAAACATAAATAGGCGCATTTAGCCCGCACGGTTTGAGGTTCGGCATTTTAGACAACACTTATAATAAAATCATTTTCTTGGAAACAGAAAAAAAATTTAACATAAAAATTACTCCAATGTATGGAAAAGAGATTCCTGCACACGTGTATATAGTTTTTTTACACATATTTGATGTGATATTTGATTAAACCAGTGTTCTGCTTAATAGGCGCATATAGCCCGCTCCTCCCCTACTTTTAGTTGCCTCAAAAATTATCTAGACTAACATTTGGAAAGGGGCGAACTTTTCAGGCAAAAAAATATAAACATTTTTGATCTCGAAAATTACAGATTCCTACACAAATGTAATTCATGAGAGAGCTTTGGAAAATGATTGAATTTTTAGAAAAAAATAGACTAACATTTGGAAAGAGACAATCTTTTCAGGCAAAAAAATACAAACATTTTTTAGCTCGAAAATTACAAATTCCTACACAAATGTGATTCATGAGACAGTTTTGAAAAAATGATTGAATTTGTAGAAAAAAAAATTGTTTTTTTTTACCTTCACTGAGAAAAATGCATTTCAAAAACTTAAACTCAATTTCCCAAAAAATGCCATCTCAGAATTTGATGATTTATTTGTTCTAAGCCAGGTAATAATAAGGCCTACAAGTCGTCCATACTTTGCAACTTGTGCATATTTAAGGGAAAAAAGTTTTTTTTTTTAAACTTTTTCAGGTTTTTTTTTTTGAAAATCATGTAATTAAATTTTTCAAAGAAGATTTCCAACCCTTAATTCAACAACTGCTTCGTTAAATTGATTAAAGCTTCGATTATTAAGAATTAAGAACTCCGATTGTAATATTCGATGGTAAAAGGTAGTGAAAGTAAGTGGAAATCCTACACTAAAAAAATGCAAACAAATCTTAAAGTCGATTTGAAAAAAAAATACCATCTCAGAATTCGATGATTTTTTGTTTTGGTGGTGGAGAATATTATGGTGTACAACCCTTTTGAACATCGCAAAGTGAGCACTCTTTAGGAAAAAAAAGTTTTTTTACAAAAACTTTTTCTTTCTATGAAAAAGCAGTTTTTGAATTAAAGGTTGGAAATCTACACTGAAAAAATAAATAACATGATTCTCAAAAAAAAAAGAACAGAATAAATTTTTTTCCGGAAAAAATTGTTTCCTTTAAATATGAACAAGTTGCAATGTATGGACAACTCGTAGGCATTATTACTACCCGTATTAGAAAAAAAATCATCAAATTCTGAGATGGACCTTTTTTGGAAAATTGAGTTTTGGTTTTTAAATCCATTTTTCTCAGCGTAGCGTTCTAAATAGTTTTGTCAATATTTTTTTTAAATAAAAATTCATTTTTTTTTTTTTCAAATCTCCCGTAGACCTCATTTGTGTAGAAAACGTAATTTTAGAGCTAAAATTTTTTTTAAAAAACTGGTCAGAAAAGTTTTGCGAATTTCAAGAGTTATTTAGATCTTTTTTGGGAAAACTAAGTATGCCAAGTGCCTAAAGTACGTGAGGACTATACACACTAGACATTTTTGCAGTGGTGTATATACACACATAGTTTCGTTAAATTCTGAGAGGATCATGTCAGATACTGTGTCGAGTTGGCACAAAATCCGCCAATAAAGATTTATTTAAGTAATAATTTTGATATTTTCTCGTGATCGGGTTATTATTGTCCCTTCCATGGAAAGTTGGATTTGGTGCCATGTTTTGCAATCGCAGTTACCTTCATAAAAGTTGACTGAAAAGAGCTTAGTGTGTAGAAGTCCGGCAGATTTTACACTGATTTGACAGGTCGCACAAATGTTCGAGTCATGACATTTTCAACAGGCAGGCCAAATTTAGGAAATGAGATTTGTTCACGGGCCAGACGAGTAATTTTTCTTTAGTATTTGAAGAAAAAACGCTTTAAAAATTAAAAATTTCTGCATACATAGGGGAGATGGGGGCATAATGGCCACCTTAAGGAAAACGGTTATTTAACCATAGAAAATAGCTATAATATGGAGGTTACATTATTGTTTCGTGTTCAGACACTTGAAAAGCCTATTCCCCAACGGGCTGAAACGTGAAAAACTAGATGAAAACGTTAAAAAATGCCTTTTAAAAATTTTTGCCAAAAGCTGAAAACCAGCCACTGTGGAGGCATAATGAGAACCCCCCCTGAGGCAGTATGAGCACCATTAATCAGGGCAAGATGTGCGTTTTCTGCCGGGGAATCTAGCAGCGAATTCAATTCGATGAAGCCAGGTGAGTCGTAGATTCATCAAACAAAGCAATAACAAAATAATCTAGGTCTGTTTGTAGAATACAAACAATTCACGCACGCTCATACATTATGTGCTTTGTTCGGAGGATGATGCTACTAGCCGTATAATGTAACAATAAAAAATCGATCATGAATTGTAAATGGAAAAAAATCACCTCGAACAGAAATCTAACGCTAGTCTTTTGATTACCTCTCCGACACCTTACCAATAGGCTAAATCGTCGGATGAAAACTAGTCAAGGTGTGGCGCTATAAATCAATTTTAATTCGCTGCTAGATTCTACGGCAGAAAATGCTCATTATGCCTCGATAATATGGTGCTCTATATGCCCCTAGTCAACAAATTTAAGTAAAAACATGTTTTAAAATTGATAAATGTGAAAAATCAAAAATTTTATGATGGTAAAAATTGAGAAACAATGTGTACATCATGTTGCAGTGCGTACATTATAGATCAAGGTTATTTTAAGATCATAAGAGCTTATTTCGTGGTGCTCAAAAATTATAATATTTTCGTAACTTGAGAACCAAGCTAGTTTTTTTAAATATCTCTGTAAAGATGATAAGGAGATTCCTTTTTTGTGAAAAATTAATACTATGGATAGTACGAAACAAATCCTCATGAAAATTTATTTAAGAAAATACGTACTTTCGTAGAAAAGAGTAGTGCTCATTATGCCCTGGGTGCTCGTTATGCCCTCATCTCCCCTATGCATGCCTTAAGTACATATTCATCTTAGTAAGAAATTTTTGATCCATACTTTTTTTTACAAATTCTTTCAAGCGTTTTGAAACCTTCATTATTCTTTTCATGAATGTCAAATTGGTGAAAAGTTGGTGAAAAATACTATTTCATATTCAAATATGTCGCATTTGTGAGAGATTTACCAAAACTAAAACGAATCTGGTTAAAATCTTGACAAATTTTTCACCACTGTAATTTCTTATAAATTTTTATGAGTACGTTACCAATGCTAAACCATTTAAATTTGGTTTCATTTTCATAATCACCTTTAACTATTGAATAAATAAAATAAATAAATAAATAAATAAATGAACGTGGTTCAGAGAAATTTTTAAAGTTTGATATGTTCGGTTTTCCTGAGGCTTTCCAAACTCCGCAAAATTAAACTTAGAGTCCGCTAGAAAGCTGTGGACAACGCTGTGGAGACCACTTCGAAAAACCAACAATGGTATGAAATAACCAAAAACAATCCGAAAAAAATGGCCGAATATGTAATAGAAAGTACAAATACCACAAGGTAACAAAATTTATTATTTCTGAGGTGCAAGACTTAAGAGCAAGTTTTGACTCTTGTTTTCGAGGTTACTCGAGGAAAATAGGTAAAAACTCTTTAAATAATTTGTGCACATTTCTGGCAAATAAAGAACATAATGGCGAGCCGGTTGAAGTAGAGTCCGTTCCACGCCCATCTATTTCCAACGGAACTAGCAATATCGACCTCAGTGATTTGCTGTTGACATGTCCCATCGCTGCAGCAGTACCACCACCTAAATGTTGGGTATACCTCAGTGGATTTAATCCAAAAATTACAAACGATGATGTGGTGAAAATTGCGAAACGATGTTTAAACACAACAAATGAAATTGAGGCATTTCGACTGGTACCTAAAAACGTTGACGATTCCAGATACTCATTTGTCTCGTACAAGATTGGTGTGGACATGGCACTCAAAGATAAGGCTCTTCTTCTTTCATCTTGGCCGCAGAGCATCAAGGTTCGTGAGTTTGTAGAGTTGTCAAAAAACGATCTTCGCATGCCTGGAAAAAATGTGCCGAACAAATCTTGGGAACTGAACATCGACACCAGCGAACGGAGGAACGAATTGGCGGAGACCGACAAATAGGCATCACTCTTCATTTTGCTTCAACTTCTCCTGACACCGAGCGCACGTTTCAAGGCACTTTGGAAGGCCCCCGATCCGTTACCACAGTTGAGCTGGTTTCCAAAGTATCTTCCAGCCGTCGTAGTCGCTCGGGCCCTGTGTGTAGCATTGGGGAAGGGGCCTTCCAACCTGCCACTGCAGGTATGTTTTCGTGTTTTCATGATCAGGCGTCTTCGCCCTTTGATAGTTGTTCACATTCCAGATCAACTCTTCGGCTATACTACCAAAATGTGAGAGGTTTGCGCACCAAAATCGACGAACTTTTTCTGGCAGTTTCGGATCCTGAGTACGATGTTATAGTGCTCACTGAGACGTGGTTGAATGACGAAATCACATCGGTGCAGCTATTTGGTCATCATTATAACGTTTATCGTCGTGATCGTGACCCTACTATCACTGGTCTAAGAAGAGGTGGCGGTGTTCTTGTTGCTGTTTCCAACCGTTTTACATCCTCCCCTGTCACCGTTGTTAGCGAAACCGAACTGAACGTCGAGCATTTGTGGGTGGCTATCGAGACTAACCAGAGAAAGATCTATATTGGCGTTGTTTACCTCAGTCCAGACGATGCTAGCGATCCTTCAATTTTGGATTCCCATCTGAACTCAGCGGCCGCGATAGCGGATTCTTTACGACCCAACGATCAGCACATCCTGCTCGGCGATTATAATCAGCCTCTACTCAGTTGGATAAAAAATTCCGCAAATTTTGCCTATCCAGACCCCGCGGTTTCATCATTTACAACTTGCTCTTCCGCCCTATTAGACGGGATGGATCTTTTGGGTAATCGGCAGATGAACCTTGTCACCAACTCTCGTGGCCGCATCCTTGACCTGGTTTTTATCAATGAATTCGCTGCAGAAAGTTGCAGCGTTTCGACCGCCATGGAACCATTGATAGAAGCAGATCTTCATCACCCACCGTTATTGATTGCGTCAACCTACACTGGAACCACACCGTTTGATAGCGCAACTGACACATGTTCATTGAATTTTTATAGAGCTGATTTTGCACAAATATCCCAAATATTGTTATGCACTAACTGGTCGTTCATCGAGAATGTCACTGACGTAGATCAGGCTGTGGACTTTTTTACCTCTACGTTACACGAGTCATTTCGAGATCACGTCCCATTGAAGCGTCCTCTACGTAAACCACCTTGGTCTGATGCACATTTGCGTACGCTGAAACGCAGAAGAGCTGCTGCTATAAGACGCTTGTCGCGTGATAAAAATCCATTCAATAAACGCAGGTTTGGTATTGCAAGCAATGAGTACAAACGCTACAATCGACTCCGATACTCACAACACGTTGAGCGCATGCAAATTATGTTGAAGCACAACCCGAAACGTTTTTGGTCTTTTGTCAACGAGAAGCGAAAGGAAACCGGGTTCCCATCGGAGATGTTTTTAGGCGAGCATAAATCGTCTAGTTTGGAACAGACGTGTAATCTTTTTGCTGAACATTTCGCCAGCGTTTTCAGTACTTCGCATGCCTCGTCTACTAAAATCGCAAGAGCCCTGCGGTACGTTCCTAGCAACATGCTCAATCTAACGGGAATTATTTTCTCGGAGGATGAAGTTAAAGCAGCGATATCAAAGCTAAAACCGTCTTCAGCTGTAGGACCTGATGGAATTCCGTCTAATATTTTGAAAAATTGTGTTGAGGCTATGTTGAAGCCACTGTCAGCTATCTTCAACCTGTCCATTCGCACTGGTAAATTTCCAAGTTCTTGGAAGAAGTCGTTTATGTTCCCGGTTCACAAGAAAAGTAATAAGCACGACATAACGAATTACAGGGGAATCACTTCCCTCTGTGCCTGTTCTAAGGTGATGGAAATCCTGGTGTCACAGAGACTTTTTAATGCCGCTAAGTCGTACATTTCTGTCGATCAACACGGGTTTTACCCGGGACGTTCGACGAACACAAACTTGTTGGAGTTCACTTCATTCTGCATTCGCACTATGGAAAAAGGTGGTCAAGTTGACACAGTGTATACTGATCTTAAGGCTGCCTTTGATCGTATTGACCATCGTTTGCTCCTCGCAAAACTACGACATCTCGGACTCGAAGAAGGACTCATTCTCTGGTTCGAATCGTTCTTGACGAATCGTTCTCTTACTGTCCGTCTCGGAAATGCCGAGTCCCATGTGTTCCAGAATAACTCAGGAGTACCACAAGGAAGCAACATCGGGCCTCTTCTATTCTGCACCTACTACAACGACATAACATACGCTCTTCCGTCGGGGTGTAGAATGTTGTATGCTGATGACCTGAAAATTTATCGGAAAATCGAAAGCTACAGCGACTGCTTAGAATTACAGCAAATGTTGAGTAAATTTCTTAAGTGGTGTAATTTGAATTGCTTAACGGTCAGTGTGGCGAAATGTAACGTGATAAGCTTTACACGGAAAAGGAATCCTCTGACTTGGAATTACACTCTTCATGATACCGCACTTGAACGAGTTTCCGTTGTGAAGGACTTAGGTGTGCTTCTGGATTCCAAAATAACTTTTGAAAACCAATTGAATCATGTTGTAGCAAAAGCAAACAGAAATTTGGGATTTATGCTGCGAACCACCAAGGAATTCACAAATCTACGTTGCCTACGAACTCTTTATTGTGCTTTAGTGCGCTCGCACCTTGAATCAGCGGCTGTCGTCTGGTGCCCCAGCCACGATACCTGGATCAGGAGAATCGAATCCGTGCAATCGAAATTTACCCGCTCAGCACTTCGGATTTACCCCTGGCCAGTTTTGGGAGAATCTCCCACGTACCTGCAACGATGTTCCTGGTTTAAACTGGACAGCCTCGCTGACCGACGTGAATTCCTGAAGGCGGCGTTTGTTGGAAAGTTGCTGCTCGGTGCTATCGATGCACCAAACATCCTTGAAAGAATTGATTTCAACGTGGTACCTAGACAACTGAGAACGCGAGAATTTCTTCGGCTTGGTTTTCATCGAACGGTTTATGGTCAGAACGAGCCTATTCGTGCCATGTGTGCAGTATTCAATGATGTATATAGTGAATTTGATTTTAATTTGTCCAGTGATACATTTGTGAACCGCTTACGAGCTACAATGCTAAGTTAATTTTTGTTTTGTACAGCGTTTTTAAGTTAGCTTCTATTTTGTTAATCCATTAGTGCTAGTTTTGTCTCCTGATAACTGTTATATCGTTTATGTAATCTTCTTAGATGGGTTTTTTTTGCCTAGTGCTTTTCCCATCACATCCATTTAGACTTTCAGTCCGATGGATTAAATAAATAAACAAATAAACAAACAAAAACAAATTTCAAAGATTTTAAAATTCAATGAATAACTTTTCAGAAGAGCACGACTAATTTTGTCTTCTGAGAAAAAAGCTACAGTAGTTTTCTTTCAGTAAATTTTTCCAAATTCTGCAAAAATACAGTAAATTAAAAAAAAAAGATTTAAGCCAATTTGAATCTTTGATATTTTTAAGCATAAGTCGAATTGTGTCAATGTTTGCAAAAAAGTTGTTAAACAAGTTAAAATCTTCAATAACTAATACTCAAGGACTTTCTTGAACGATGTTAGGAATAATTGTAATCTGATCTATTCCAAGTTATCAAAGATCGATTTTTCTTAAAACTGATTGATCTTAAAACTTTCACACATTATATCACTAAATCTAGATGTAGTAGATAAAATCTGAAAAAAGGGATTTGTATATAGCACATCCCAATCTTTTAAAATAAGTTTTAAAAACGTAGACTATAAGAATGCTGTCCCCCTGTGAATGTTTCAAATATTGTACAATATTGAGAATTTAAATTTTGTAATTTGTAATTGTTATTGTATTTGATCCTTTATTCAGTGACGGTAGCCTTTTTGTAAAATTATATGAAAATCCAATCAAGGAGATTTCTCTGACTTTCATTTTAAATGAAGATGCTGAAGATTTTGGTTTTTTTTTAAATTATATAAACCAACAAAAACATTCAATTCTGAGAACATGATATTTTCAAAAAGAGCTTCGCTGGCCACAAAAAGAGTTTTGTGAACAAAGCTACGATTTAAGTGAGACTATCAATCAAAACACTATTAAAATGTAACTAAGTTTGAGAAAAACTAAATTCAATAAGAATTGTTACTCCAAAATACCAATATAATAGAGAAAAATCATGAAACGATGATCAAAATAGGTTACAAGATTTTTTTCTATTGGAATTTAAATCTCGCTCAAAAAAGACAATGCACACAGAAGCAATACGCCGAGGGAAGTGCAATTCAACAGTTTTTTCTCTGTTCAGTTTTATTCAAGCAGCTCATTACATTTTGATTCGATAAACCAAAACTTTGGCCCCGAAAGTGAAATTGCTCCGATTCAGGGCAAACGTGGTCCACGACACGACAAACGATGCTACCACATTGGTTGTCTGCGTTTTTGCTATACTGCCACTTGAGACCTGGTTGCTAACTATTGTTGAGTTGAATGAAAATAATAATCACACTTGCTTGCGTAAACAGGTTTCGGATCAATGTTGTCGCTCGGACCAATTCTTAGCAGGTATATAGTTAATGGACCTTAAGCATCGTGACATCCTTGAGCGGGTTCGTTAATCCTTTAGCTTTTGCTTCTGCTGATCATGATGCCTTGAGAAGCATATACTTAAGAGAAGACATAAACGGCTCTCAGTAACGGTGCGGCTGGGGGTGAATGGATTAAATGGAACAAAAGTCATTAACGTCACGAGAGATGAGTGCCTGCTGATGGTCCGAATGGGGAAGGAAATACATCATTCTTGACGCCACGTCCATCGACGAGCAATGATAAATAGCAGGGCATATAAATTAAACTTCCTAAATATTTAATATCAGTTTTGGGTACGGTTTTTTAAAACCATCACTAATAGATCCAGCAGATGAACAACCCTAATTATAGCAAATAGTTGGGGATTCATTAGAAGTTAGTTAATTATAAAAATCATATTTCATACACATTTTTGGGGTTTCGGAAGGCGGCAAGCCAACAGCGTTCTTTGCGATTTTTTGCAATTATTATCTTCAGAACCATCCCTCAATTCCGTCTCATTCACCGAAGACCACGTTTAATTTTATTTACATCCAGTACTTTTTCTTAATGGCTGGCGAACGGTAGACAATGTGCAACTCGAGACCCCATACACCCAACCTTCGGGTAGTGGTCATATCACCTCTTGTCATACAACTCCGATTCTCTACCTCCAGGTGGTGCTAAAGCTTAGTTCTTTTAGAAATGGGACACTTTCTTTTGCTTATAGCTCGTTATCTAGTAATCGGACACTCAAAATTTTGACAGCATTGTGCTGCCTGTGAAAAGTACTATCCGACATATTTTTTTCAAAATTTTAAATTTACGCGTTTTTGAGATATTTACGATGCAAGAAAAAATGAAAAAAATAATTTTGCACAGTTTCCTTCAAAATCCATCATTATCAAATTGATACCTGACAAAACCGTTGATTATTCAAAGAATTAATGTATGTGAGTAGTGAAAAAGTATGCACACAGTGTCAAAAATGTCCACAAAGTTCAAATCAAGCATTGGAGTGAAGCACGTGATCGACAACTACGGTTAAGGATCATCTAGAAAGTCAAGCCTCATATCAGCATTTTTAATTTGGAATAAGCAAAAACTAAGGGTGGATCGCTGAAATGTCCAAAAAAAATTTCTCCAATATGCTGAAAGTGTTGCCTAGTAATGAGTCATTCAAACTCAACCTCAAAAAACAATTTGTTGCTAGTTCCAAAGCTAGTAAGCTGTACAGCCAGCACAGAGACAATGGGAAAGATGATGTTTGATTAACGACAAAACTTATGAAATACCCTATTTAAAACAAATTCCAGCGTTTGAATCCTATACCATGTCTGCTCGTGGCAAGGTCCAGAGCATATCAAAGTATGTATTTGCTAGTTGTTTTAAATAAAATAAAAAAAATTTGCCCAAGTTCTGCTCCTGTAAAAAAAAACAACAATTTTCAAAACGAAAACTTTGGTTTTCGCTGTTTTTTAAAGCCTAAAAAGAGTAATCTTGTATGTACACTTCACAACCTCCGATCTATACTGACCAATCATACTTGAGCTTCAATCTCATGATAGTTTCACTTCGTTATTGGCAGATTTTGCCAGCAGAATTTGCTTTAAAAACGCTTTAAAGCGGCTCAAAAATAATCAAGTATTGTTTATTTCGAAACAGCTTTATCTCTAAATTGCCCTCAGTTTCTTTTAAAAGAGAAGTATTGAACCGAAAAGTAGCAGAAATTGTAGAAGAAGGTTGTAGCAATCTTAAATTCAGATTAGACGAAGCATAAGTTTGAAAAACTGTTCAATATCATGAATGAAAAAAGTGTGCGCCAGCCGATGGGAGGTACTAAGAATAAAGTAAATTTTTTTCTTACAAAAAAAGATAAATACTTTTTTTCAAATTTTTTCATGAATTATCATAAAATTACCTTCATTTCCTTCCTAGAAAGTATTTAGATCAAACGAATGGTTTTCGAGATACACGCATTCGTAACTGTCCCATTTCTAAAAGAACTAAGCTTTAGCTGGGGTGCGAGCAACCTTAGCGGAGATCGGGTACCCAACCCCGGTGGATTCTTTGGTCGCATACAGACTGAGGTAGGGGGCTTCGTACGCGTCTGTTCTCCATGTCAGGGGCGGCGTTGTTACGGACTAGCCATGACAATTAGAATATATAAATGTGGACCTTCATGCGCAGGGGCCTCGCATGGGTTTGAATTGTAAAACGGTTAGAAGCAATTAATAAAAATTCCCAGGTCCCTCGTCCTAACCAATGTCCCCCATCCCTCATCTGTCAAAACTCAGCGACAACATCGTCGTTCGACCGGAATACTGGCAACCCTTCCTCGATGATGTTTCCGGAGCGAACGAGAAGAGGCGCCGAAAGAAAAGAAATTCAAGTCGTGGTCGTCGATCTACTCGGACGTGCAAATTCGTCACGTGGAAATCTCAGGCATCCGTCAGTTTTATGTGCCAGCAGCCTTCGTGCCACCGAATAAAGGCTCCATCCTCAGACCAGTCTGGTCTCCAAGGGCCTCTGTGGAAGACAACCGGCGGGCCCAGCCATCCAACGGCCCCAATAGATCCGGCATTGCATTACCGGTCGGGAAAGTAGGGCGCGCTGGTAGTTCGGCCTCGGAAAGGACTCTCCGTGGCGCAGGTATCACCACGTGCGTCCATGAACCAGGCCCCCGGGAAGACCACACAACCATCACCAAAGACCCAACAGCCAACACGTCAACGTTCATGGCCATCGACATCGCCCGGGATCCCGCCTACGCCGGCGAGTAAAGTCAGTTTTGTAAATGGGCCCCAACGTTCCCTTACCCTGAACCCTTCCCCTTAAAATGTTAGAATAAATTGTTAAAAGTGTATTTGTCACTTGTTTAGTATACGTCCGAAACCGCCTTGTGCATTCTGGTTCTAGCTTCGTTATACCGTATTTGTTTATGCCGAGTGTTGCACTAGTGTTGCACTGGTGCACCACTAAGTGCTGTAAAACTGTTTGTTTATTCGGACGGTGTTGCACTGGTTTTGACCTGGTGTTGCACTGCCATCGGGCGGTAGTGCCACGAAAATTTTGTCAGTGTTGCGAGAGAGTGTGTGAGGTAGCAATACACTGGCAACGATTTGTTTTTGTTATTGTCAGGTACGGTGGAACACTGATCGAGGGGAGAAAACAAATACGGTATTAGTGTGTCCCCCAGGTCGTTTGTTCACTCTGCAGCAAGTGAAGCCGACCCTGAGGTAACGAGTGACTGAGCTAGCCGTCGTTACAGCGTGCGGAGTGCAACAACGTCCTGGTGGTGTTCAAGACCCAAAACAGCAACATCACGACGGTCCTCTTGCGAGATAATGGGGTTAGTTGCGGGCCAACGAACAACAAATTTCGGATGGAAATCGGAAAGGACCAACGCGACGAAAAGGGACTAGCGATTGGAAACTTGGAACATGTAACTACCGATCTCTAAATTTTGTGGGCGTGCTCTCCGACGAATTGAAGAGCCACGAATCCGACACCGTGGAGATGGCAACTCTGGTGGTCGTGCCATCTACCAGAGCTGCGGCAACACACACGAGCTTGGAACAGCTTTTATAGTGATGGGAAAGATTCAAAAGCGCGTGATAGGTGGCCGATCACCTCACGAATGTACCGGTTGAGAATCAAGGGCCGGTTCTTCAACATCAGCATCATTAACGTGCACAGCTCACACCTCTGAAGTACCGGTGACGACAAAGACGAATTCTACGCACAGCTGGAGCGTGAATACGACCACTGCCCAAAACATGAAATCAAGATTGTCATTGTCATTTTAATGCTCAGGTCGGGCAGGAGGAGGTATTCAAACCGACATTTGAAAGGTTCAGTGCGCACCAGCTAACCAACGAAAACGGTCTCAGACTAATAGATTTCGCTGCCTCCAAACGAATTGCCGTACGTAGTACCTTTTTTCAGCACTGCCTCCCACACAAGTACACCTGGAGATCACCGTACTAAACGCAATCACAGATCGACCACGTTTTGATTGACAGCCGGCACTTCTCGGGCATCAGATCCTGTCGAGGCGCCAACATCGAGTCAGACCATTATCTGGTGATGGTGAAGATGCGCCCAAAACTCTCCGTAGTGAACAACATACGAAAACGACGCCCGCCTCGGTTAAATATCGCACGACTGAAGCAACATGAGGTCGCGGCAGACTACGCGCAATCGGTCGTTGATGGCAGAGGGCGAGCTTGACGAAGCCCCTCTCGAGTACTGTTGGGATACCATCAAGACAGCCATCAACAGTGCTGCGGAGAACGTCATTGGTCATGTGGAACGAACTCGACGGAACGACTGGTTCGACGAGGAGTGTAGGAGGGTGATGGACGAAGAGAATGCCGCGCGGACGGCAGTAGTGCAAAGAGGCACCCGTGTGGAAGCGAGTCCGAATTTTCCAGGAGAAAAAGCGCCGCCTGGAGGAGAAGAAGCTCGAAGAGCTGGAGCAGCTGCATCGTTCCCAAGAAACACGAAAGTTCTATCAGAAACTCAACACATGCCGCAGAGGCTTCGTGCCGCAAGCCGAAATGTGCCGGGATAAGGACGGGGGCATCCTGACGGGCAATCGTGAGGTGCTTAAAAGGTGGAAGCAGCACTTCGACGAACACCTGAACGGCGCACATCAAGAGATCAAGACGATGGGGGAAAGTATATCGCCGGCGTAGCCAAATACGTAGAGGAGCCACTCCCAACGATGAGTGAAGTCAAGGAAGCCATTCGCCAGCTGAATAGCAACAATTCGGCTGGGAAGGATGGCATCGCAGCTGAACTCATCAAAATGGGCCCGGAAGGAGGTGGAAATATTCCCCATCTTCAAGAAGCACGACAAATTGGACTGTGAGAACTACCGAGCGATCACTGTCCTAAATCCCGCCTACAAAGTGCTGTCCCGAATCCTACTCTGCCGCCTAACGTCCCAAGCAAACAGATTCGTGGGAAGTCATCGGGTCGGCTTCATGGAGGGACGGTCAACGACGGACCAGATCTTCACATTACGGCAAATCCTTCAAAAATGCCGTGAACACCAAGTCCCTACGCACCATCTACTCATCGACTTCAAAGCTGCATACGACACGATCGACCGTGACGAGCTATGGAAAATCATGGACGAGAACGGCTTTTCCGGGAAGCTGGCCTGACTGATCAAGGCGACGATGGATGGAACGCAGCACTGAGTGAGGATTTCGACAAGGTGATGGTCTATCCTTTATGATGTTCAACGTGGCGCTAGAAGGTGTTATTCGACGAGCGGTTGGCGAAATGCGGGGCACGATTTTCAACAGGTCCAGTCAATTTAGCTACATTGCCGATGACATTGATATAGTCGGCAGATCATCTGCGGCGGTGGAGGAGATGTACCGCAAACTGAAACGCGAAGCAAGAAGAATTGAGTTGATGATTAATACGTCCAAGACGAAGTACATGCTGGCGCCAGCAGATCGTGGCCTAGAGGATAGCATACTTGTCTTCTAAGCCAACGTTCATGAGATCGAGTCCCGGTCGTGACATAACCTGGCACACATAGTATGATGAAGGTTGGCGGTTTTAGCATTAGTGAAATGCTAGCTGGATATACCTTGGAATTATACGCCTCAATGATGCAGCACATGCATGCACACTTAGAAAAATCCAAGTATTTTTACATGTAAGAACATGGGTAGAAGGGAATCGGGCATTTACATGTAATGATACAGTTCATAACATACAATGAAACAGTTTATTACATGTAATACTACTAGGTACAAAGTATAAAAAAATCGCGTAGCTTTACATGTTAAAGCATGTGTAGAAGGAAAACGCGTGTTTACTTGTAATGATACTGGACATTACATGTAATTATTTGAAATGTACATTTAGGGAAATCCTTGTGAGATTACATGCAACTGCATGGGTACAAAGGTATCTGCTCTTAACAAGTGATAAAACTGGTCATTTCATGTAATCCTTCTTGAAAAGTATTGCAATAACACATCTCTTTCCTATTTCTGCCCAAAAAGTCAATTTACATGACAAGTTCTGTTTACATGAACTCTTAATTTACATCCTTTTTCGATATGATTCTGACAGCAGTCCAAGGAAAAAAATGTAGCAAAGTCTCCAGCGTTCGGCTAATGAGCGATTAGAGTTTTTCAGCAAACGAGGGGAAAAATCAGTCGCCAGAACATTTTATTTTTATGTAGAAAGAACCTGAGAAACGATCGCTTAATATTCCTTTGCTTTGAGAGTTCAAGGAAATGTTTTCTGAAAATGAGTTAAGTACTAAACTCCGTTAAATTTTGATTTATTTTACTTCTTTTCCAGATTTCTTTTTTAGTGAACTAAACGGCCGTCACATATTTTTCGACAAAAAAATCACATCCAAGCACTAGCACAAAAATAAAAACCAGCTGACAATATTCCGGCACAAGACCTTCTTCTTTCCAATGGAAGAAATTTGACAGAATCGGAGAGGTTTTTAAAAGCGGTGTGGCGCCAAACACGGCAGAGAGCTTGGTCCGAAAGTTATAATGGCTTGTCTGCTTGTTGCAACCAGCCAGACGCGAAAAACAACGACTTCCAGAACTCCTTTAAGGCTGTTTTATTTCGGATAAGCCTTCAAATTTGCCCTGGTTCACTAATATCTTCTGAATCACACTGATGGCTCCTTCATAGTGATTATATTCCCTGGAAAGTAAAAAAGAAATCGATAACTTTTCAAAACAAGCAAAAAATATCATGTTTCTTACCATAATCGGAGAACCGATTGTTCCTCCAGAACGAAAGTACTTCTTCAGGGGCTTGGATCTCATGCGGGCTTTATTATGCGAAACTGCACCTTGATGATTACGGTGGCCACCGTTGATTTCTGTTTGTCCGCCATGGATCCAACAGTCCTATTTCGGAAACCAGCGGAGTTTTGTTCGCTTTCCATCGTTTCCGTGGGCAGTAAGAGCTTCTGAAAATAAAATCTTATTAACTTAAATCAAAGATTCAATGACATGAAACCTACCTTTTGACTCCTCATTATGCAGTTGAATGTAAGTTAATGTACCTTTAAAAATCTCCCAGGTAGTTATCAAATTTTATTCAGCCTGCAGACCGAACGAAAGCGATGTGAAAATATTTATTCTGTTTTGTTGACAAAATGTGTGACAGCTTTCAGATCCGCATACACGCTCCCGATTTAAAATTCTTTATTGATTTGTTTGTTTCAAAACAGCATTTCAGTGGCAGCCTCAACTTTGAGTTCGTCTGGACATGTCTTACTTCGAAGCTGCACAAAATTTTACGAAGTTTGTTTATTTTCAGGAAATTGTTGGAAGATTACCAAAGTTCTTCGAAATAACAGTTTACCGCCATATTGGTTGAAATATTTAGTTGTTATGAAGAATAGCGAGCATTGTACTGAATTCATCAGTTTTCCATAAAAAAAAATTTTTTTGCCAGTAACTTATATGCCACTGTCCTCAAATTCATAAATTCGAATTTTCAGATTTATGAGTTTCTTATAAAAATACGGTTTGGTTTGCGGATTTGCATAAAATGCAAATTTGCCGCGGAGATATCTAAATTTTCGTGGAAATCGTAATAACTGTAAACTTCGAAGCATGTCATAAGCTAAACAATTGAAAATATCTTATAAGAAAACATTGAACTGTTCTATTGAATCATTTAAAACGCAAGTTTCAAGTTCGTTAACAGTAAAATATTCTTTCGTTCCTTTACACTAATTACTGAAATTTTCTATGCAAATGACAAAAAAAAAATAAAATTTAAGTTTGTTTCCTATGTAATGTATGTTAAATCTCATAACAACTACGTCACCATGCTTAACGTGGGCTAATTTCAGGCTCGATGTACGGTACCCTATAATGAACATACTCTGGAAAATAACATATTTCCGGAACCATGTTTGCTGTTCCGGTAGATTCTATTGCTTTTGAAGTGCTTTGAAAAACTCGACACCACCAGTCAAAAATACATTGGAAACTTCCGGACGCTTATCGCAAAATGTAACATCCAGAAGAACCTGGATTCTGCATTAAGCTATCGTCGAAGAAAAAAAAAATGGAATTTTTAGTTCGCAGTTCGAACTTCGTTTTGAACCAAATAGAACTCAATTTTAAGTTCAAAGAATGGAACTCTCGGCCAATTTAAATTTGAGCTTAAAATTGAGAGCGTTTATCGGAAAAATGGAAACTGTCAAGGTTTGAAAAAATGTATCACATGAGGTATGCAATTTTGTTATTCATACATGTATTAGTAAGAGGCTTAGAAATGAATTTGAATTTTCATGACAAATTTCCAAAATAAATATTATTGTATTTACAGAATCTTTTAAAAATCATTATTGATTTGTAGAAAATTATTGACGGTTCTAAGAAAATTATTTATTCAATAATTTTGAGCAGTGTTAATCCCAAATAGAACTGTAACTATTTTACGAGCTCTGAACCCATACATAAAAAGTGACGAAATCGGAATACCTGTATATTCATGTCTGATCATTCTATTTTAAAAGTAAACATTATTCGTCAGATTTTGCATTCTGGGAAAATAACATTTGGTCAACTGAAATATTTAACGAGCGACAAAATTATTTCACTTTTAAGTTCTATCGACGTCTTGAGGTAAGAATCAAAGATTTTACTTTAAATTACTCTTATATTTATCTAGGGATTACCCGCTAGAAACAGGACAAACTGACTGAATATTATAATTTTTATTTCAGTTGGATAATGCGGTTTCTTCATTTGAGGCAGATTTTAAGAAAATATCAAAATTCACTATCGATACGGAAGAGTTGACGAAGTGAATGTTCTTCATGAAGATCAAAGGTAATGGTTGAAACTAATTGTAATTTTTTTTAACTCGTGAAACCGTTTTTCAATCAATTAATAAGACTTTGAGTAACATGAAGGGTGTAATCTCTAAGCAGTCGTAAACAAATGCGATTTCATCCAGATCTTGATTTCAAATAAAAATGATAATATAATTCACAAGTGGGCAAAATATGAATGGATGCTGAAAGAGCAATAAAACTTACTGTTCGTTCTGGCGCCGAATTTCTCAGGTTTAAGCTGTACTAAAACATTGTGTTCATACCTTCCAGACACATTATCCTTTACGATTTTGGATGACAGTCGAAGAAATTCATTTTCATCTCAATATTACAATCTAGAATTTAAAAAGAATCATAAATTTGAAAGTAAAACAGCAAACGTCGATAACAATTTACCATTATCTTATATACTGCTTACAAAACAAAACGCTGTTTCTACAGGTGTCCAAATTCACTTAAGATATGTTTGAAAATTCCAACTTGATGCATGTTTTTTTACGAGGACTTTGTAATTACGTGTATCTAGCGATAGCAAAAATTATCAATGATTTTGCGCATCTTTTCAAAGACGGAATAAACATACTTCTCTGTTGTTAGGTTCACTAAAATTCAGAGTTCTTCAAGATTATATTCTAACGGTTGAATTCCTAAATGTATTTCAGAAACTTCCTCTTTCACATTTGACACTGATTCTTCCTGTACCGCTGTACACAGCTGTACCACTGATTAATATTCAACAGCTTCTATGTTTAAACAAATAGTAACGACTTGTACTTCGATATTGTCAATTTCGTCTGGATTCAGCGAGAAAAACAATAACTAAGTTCTTCTACAAATGGCCGACTTTTGTCGAATGAAGGGCCTCATCAGATTTACATGTAAATTAATTTTACCGCATGTAAAGCAGCTTGCATGTTTTGAACAAGTGAATTTCCTTTTAATTGAATGTAATCATACTAGTTTTTCTCTACGTCCAATTTTCGTCATGACATTTTACATTATTTAACACGAAAACTTTATAACACGAACAAAAATGTAAGTTCACGTGTAATGTATTGTTACATTTTTCAACTGTGAGATTTACAACAAACAACGAATTTTAATGTGAATGAAGATTTACATGTAACGAGCTGTATTAATGAGTGTAAAAACTCGATTCCTTTGTACCCATGTTCTTACATGTAAAGTTACGAGAAGTTTTCTAGTTTTGCAGGGTTGTTTATCTTTTTTACACGTTTATTCGAGCGATTATTATTTTTGAGCTGAAAAAAGTAAAGCTACGTGTAAAGTATTATTACATTTTTTTATCTGTGTGTGGATGGAGCTTTTCAAGGGAACTTAGATTGCACTTGGAGATCCTACCTAGTTATGTGTGTGCTCGTAGTGCTACCGGTAAGCAACTGCAACTTCAACCAATAGTGCAGGGGTGTCAAGTAGCATAGCAAAGTAAAAATAATAACGCGGGGTAATACCACAATAGATCAACTTAATGGTCGCAGTGGACTCTCTCCCCAACAGAATAAAGTACATGCTGGCCTGCGGATCCGAGCCGACCGAACCCATTTGTCCTGTAACAACAAGGTCACGATATACGGTGACGAGCTGGAGATAGTCGAAGACTTTTTCTATCTCGGCTCACTGGTGACCGCAGACAATGACACCAGCCGTGAGATCCGGCGGCGAATTATCAGCGGAAGTCGTGCCTACTGTGGACTCCACAAGCAAATACGATCGAGAAGACTTATCCCTCGCACGAAGTGTAACCAGTATATGACGCTCATTAGACCGGTTGTTCTCTACGGGCACGAGACATGGATATTGCTCGAGGAGGACCTGCGTACACTCGGTGTATTCGAGCGATGAGTGTTAAGAACCACTTTGGCGGCGTACAGGAGAACGGAGTGTGGAAGGGAAGGCGACTCTACGGCGAACCTAGTATCCAGAAGGTGGTTAAGGCTGGCCGCGTACGTAATCTTTTAAATAGCTTAAATTTAGCTGGCATAGTGAAATTTTATTGTTGAAACCGGTTTGGTCACAATCTTTGTTCAAAAACGCCATCTTTTTTCGACCACTTTGTTTTTCGGTTTGTTTTTTTCGACGCCACCAAAATTATATCAAATGAAAAATAGAAAGTAAACATGTAGACGATTTCAAAATGGTATAATTTATGAAAATCAATTCAGTAGATTTGAAGATACAGCCAAAATTGTAATCCGAGTCTTTTTTTTACCGTAAAGGGAGGTTAAAATGCCGCATGCATAAATAAGCATTTCCCCGATTGCACAACGTCTGTGGAAAACAGCTTAACATAAAAACAACTCCTTTAAAAACCAAAATCATAGCTGTGCAATGATGACAACCCACACTATGTCAATTTGAGCTATAAATGCAAAATGGGTATTTATCATATTATCATCAATAATAACCAGCAAATTTATTTATTAATTTTCCCCTTTTTAACTAACGTGTGAGCCTAATTTCATTGATTGGTTACTAAACCTTTTACGGTAAAATTTCTTCCGACACACGGCCTTTACATTTTGCCGTCCAGCCTGCTCAGCAAGCATCGTCATAACAAGCTTACGAACGAGCTATTGGCTTAGCTACCGGCTAAGCTGAATGAACGATGATGTTATTATGTTTTTCGTTTGCTCTACTCACTCTCGGCAAACGCGTAAATTCAGCAGGTCTATCATTCCACTATTCCACCACGCCATTCATCGACCATATCGGTATCGGGCACCAGCAGCGCAGAGCAGAGCTTGAACTCTAGAAAACCAAGCTCAGGTTTACCTTGACAGTGACTTTTCAGTATCGCGCTACCTCGACCGGCATCATCGGAAAAAAGCTAACCGCGCCGTGTACCGTATAGGTATAGTACAGGTACCATTATCAGGTTTGACCTAAGGTGAGCAGCGATGGCCGATCTTGGTTTGGTTTGTTGTTGTCGTCGTTGTCAGGCTAGGAGTCAAGTGCCATCGTAATGTGTTGACAACCCGCTCAGGTGCGTTTCGAGCCGGTGCCAATTTGTGAGTAGTAGAATGGGAGCGACGAGAAGGTCGCGGCGGCACACAGCTGATTTTGGCCCGTGTTGCTACGTGATCTGGATCGGTAATAAAACTGTTTGTCAGCGATCTTTAAAGACGCATGTATTAGAGTTTATGACTAGGTTAGATTTTGTGGTGGGTTGAAGGAATTATACGATAATGCTGACACTTGAACTATTTATTGAAAATGATGTATCAGATAATTTTATTGCTAAAACTTTCCCATTTTGACGATTCACTTTACGCTATCCAAACTTATCGAAAAACAGTTATTACATACTTAAAATGAACTTAGATCGGGAAAAGCTGTCGTTACTGTCTGAATTTCATGGATTGGTATATAATCATTGTCTTTGTGGTGTTATGGAGAAAATTGAGAATTTGAATTGCTATAAATTTGCGATGCCTTTTTTCACGCAAGCTTTCTCGCATAAGGAGTGTATTCGAAAAAATGCAACACTTTGTTTTGTGAATAACTTTTATAGGCATGGGTGGAAATTGATAATTATCAGCGAAGCAACCTAGTAATGTAGGGTGTACATGTACAAAATTTGGCGGTAATCTGTTAAGTGATTTTTGAGATAGCGTCCAATAGTGAAGTTCATTGACAAAACTTTTTGAGCAGAATCGAGAAAAATCCTATCTGGAGTCCCAGTGGCGGACCCAAAAACAGCTGAAAATCAACTATTCGACCGAAATTCACATAGTAAATCTTTTAAAAAGAACTAGAGGTTTCAATATTGAGCTAAAATACAAAGAAGACTACCTTCAAACACGACCGTTCCCTCTGAAAAACACTTCAATAGATCCCACAAAGTTTATGTTCTGTATAAGTTTGATCTGGAATCGTGTCATTACGCAAAAAAACGGTGGTAAAGTAATAAAAAGTCAAACAAGTGGTTTTTGTGCCGAAGGACGACAATCGGTTAAATTTGTTTTAACTTCGATAAAACTCATAATATTGAATTATTTGGAATGTCAAGCTTCTGGAAACAGAAAACGTTACATTTTGATATGTGAGGTATTTTGGTGTCTACCGCCTCGTTGCGATGAATATTTCTATTATATTTATTAAAAACATGTTTTAAGAGTGAACTTGATGTTTCTTTCAAAAAACGGCCACCAAAAATTTTGAAATAAGACCTCTAGGCACCAAAAAGTAGGAAATTTCAGAATGTAACATGTGACAATTATGCTTCCAACGGCGGCGCCCAAAAATTTAAGTGGAATAATTTCTTCATTGAACGCTATCTAAAAAACCACTTGACAGTACATCAAAAAATTTGCACACGATTCATTACATTACCAGGTAACTTGGCTGAAAATTTCATCAGTTTTCATTCATGCATTCAAAAGTTATTCACGAAACAAAGTGTTGCATTTTTTTTTTCGAATAACCTCCTTGTAAAGGGTTACTCCCCCAGGATAATGCAACTCGACACGATTACTCTATAAAACGTATTTTCTTAGTGTTATTAATCTCGTTTTTAAACTTTGTTTAAAGATTTTTAAGTTTTTTTGCCTTGATTACATTGGAGATGAAAGCTTAAAATCGTCTGAAATGCTTAAATCTGATCAAAAAAGCTTAAATCTGATATTTTTTGTTTGCTCATTCTCATAGCTTTCTGTCTCAGTACATAACTTGATGCATATAATTCCTAAATTTCACTCGATCCATGGCAACCGTTCTCCAATTTCTCGGACACCCCACATTCGCCAGATCACGCTCCACTTGGTCAAACCACCTCGCTCGTTGCGCCCCTGCTCGTCTTGTTCCTACCGGATTCCTAGCGAACGCCTGTTTTGCAGGACAGTCGTTCGACATTCTCGCAACATGTCCTGCCCAGCGTATCAGGCCAGACTTCACCACCTTCTGGATAGTGGATTCACCGTAGAATCGCGCGAACTTGTGGTTCATCCTTCGCCTCCACACTCCGTTCTCCTGCAAGCCGCCAAAGATGGTTCTTAACACTCGTCGCTCGAATACACGGAGACTACGCAAGTCCTCCTCGAGCAATATCCATGTCTCGTGTCCGTAGAGAACAACAGGTCTCATGAGCGTCGTGTACAGGTTACACTTCGTGTGAAGGCTAAGTCTTCTCAACCGCAGTTGCTTGTGGAGTCCATAGTAGGCACGACTTCCGCTGATAATTCGCCGCCGGATGATTTTCCATAGCTCGTTACGGTCGATCGTGTCGTATGCGGCTTTGAAGTCGATGAGTAGATGGTGTGTAGGGACTTGGTGCCAGGCGCGGTCCTATGGGGGGGGGGTGATCGGGGTGATCACCCCCCCCAAGCGGCAAAAATCCGTTACGAAATACCCACAAAAGCTCGAATTTCTATAAAGAGATGGAACTTTTCTCAGTAGATGTGCTTTCCAATTTTAAAAATTTTCCATTCCGTGGGGGTGTTAGTTCAACAAAAAAGTTAATTTATCACTTAAAATATATTGAAGAAAGTCGGTCCACCAAACTCAAGCAGCTGTAACTTAGGATTCCCTGGACTAAATTATACCAAATAACTTTTGTTGATAAGTTACTAAACAAAAGTGTGTTGTTGTGTGTTGATTTGGAATTTGCTATTAATAATATTTCAGGACAACTTTCTTTAAAATTGTCACTAATTTCCCTCATATGCCTCAACTAACACGAGCAAATCACAACAAATTTTAGTATTTGCTTCAAATTCAGAGCTTCTGAATTCTTTATTTTGTTTTGAATTTGAATGAAATGAAAAATTTGGAAAAGTCATATAGGGAGGGTGAAAATAGTTATAACACTGAAATACTTGAAATATTTGTTCTGTTTTCATCATACATTTATTGCCTTCAATTGCAAAATAAAAAATCAGGTTCTGAATCACAGTAAAGATTCTCTTTCGCGAGAATTTTTCACCTTCAATTAATCCACCATTCACATATGAATTATAAACTTAAAATTAATAACCTATATTATAAAAATCAAAAACAAAAATTTAAATTTTAGATCTGATTTTATTTAATTCTGTTTGAAATGTATCACATCAGACATTCATATTATGGATGACTGTGAAAAAAATACAAGTACTGCCAAACAGAAATCGAATATAAAATATTCATAGTAAGAGTTTAAATTTTAAAAAATACTCTCAAGAGATTTCAGCAACTACAAATCGAAGAAAAAAAATACGTTTTATGACTTGCGTTTCCTATGAGTTTTTAGTGCCAAAAAGGAACAAAAAAGTATTTATATCAGCTGTTTCAGGAATTGGTGTTGGAGATAGAGATTTAAATTCATCTCTAGAACCCAAAATCTGCATTCAAAACTAACACAAGAAAACAAAATTCACATTTTCCCAAGTGCAAAGAATTTGAAAACTGATTTCGACTTATTAAGGGGGGGGTAGGGTATAACGGGTATAAAAAAACACCATTTTCACGATTTTTTTCTAGAGCTATCGTTCAAACAAATGTATTCAAATTTTTTGCATTATACAAAGCATTGTTAAAAGAACATTTAGTAATTTTTTCGTAGAAAAATATTGAAAAATGAGCCGGTGACGGATGCCTTTTAGAAAACAGGATTTGCGGTGGACACTGTATCTCAGCACAGAATCATCTGAAGTCAAAAAATCAGAGCAAAATATTTTTAATAGATGTTTTTCTGGACCCCAACGTTTTTATTTAACTTAAAAATATTTTTATGAAATTTTTGTGGCTGTTTGAAGTAAAAACTACGATTTTTCACTTAAAAATCCGCCATTTTTCACCTCTAAAATCTCCCCAAAGTAAAAAAAAATCAAAAAAGAAAAACGTTGGGGTCTGGTATTTTATATGTAGAAAATATGTTCCAAATTTGAAAAGAATCGGATAAGTAGTTTTCAAATGGCGATGTCCACGGACTTTAAAAATGTGCTTTCGAGAAAATCGCGTTTGAAGTTTCTGCTCTTGCTTTCTTGCAGTATTAGATAGGATGAGATAAAGGCCTATAACTTCTACAGTTTTGCATCAATTGACTTGAAAATTTGACACAACATTCTTGAAATGTTTTACAATAAGAAAATAAAAAAATAAAAAAATCGATTTTTTGAAAGTGTTAGACCCTACCCCCCCCTTAAGGAGCTCTAAATGCAAATTTGTATTATTTTATCAGCTCTTTTTCCGGTATAAATTTAAAAAATACGAGGCTCATTGGAGGAATTTGTGCACTTTTTAGCAAAAGTGTAAAATATCAAAAAAAAATTAGAAAAAAAGGTATTAACCTTATGATCAATTTTCATAAAGACTGTGAGTAATTTACCATGATAAAAAATTATAGAAGTAAGTATCTTTCCCCATTTTGTAAAATACGAAGATTATCTAGACGAAATCATTATTGTTTTTTCCGGGAATTTGTTACTTTTTAGCATTCTTCCCTCTGACCTGTATCGTTGAATGAATAAAGGATAATGAAAAGATTTAACATATTTTTTGTTGTTTAGGTTAGTTACTTCATCAATTATCATTGATCGATTTCACTCTGAACTGCTATGTTTTAAAATTACTCAAAGCCTTTCTGGGAAAAAAAACAGACAAAAAAAATCGAGTTTGAGACACAAAAAGCATCCGAAACCAGTTTGCCACGGTTTTAATTTTTCCCTTGTGAATTAAATCCCCTATCCCCTTATCATTCCACTATTTTTTCGGCAACAAGGCATTCTATCATGCAAAACAGTCAGAAGATCTTTTAGTGATTTTTAACCAACACTCCTGAATTTCTATATCTACAGCAATTATGTCACCGATACTGCTTTCAGCTCATCTACACAATAATATTGAAATTTTAATTTAAAATTTAGCTTAAGGTTTTATATTCTTAATTTGAAAGCTTGGTTATTTCAATTGCAAATGATTGAGACTGTTCACTAAAGAAGAGTATTAACATTCAGAATTAACTCTTCATTTCATAGTTTTCTTTATAATTCAAAATTATTTAAAAAAATTGTTAATTATGTGAAGGTGAACAAAGATTAACCACTTTTCTTTGTAATTTATTTGTTGTTTTACAATTAAAATTGAAAATTTTGAATGAAAACTTTAAATTTTTTTGATTTTGATTATCGGTTTTTTATACTTAATTTATACTTAAAGTGTTGATTTTATATATTGTGTTTCCAAATTTTAGAATTGTAATACTAAATTTCCAAATCACGATTCAGTAAAATACCCCAATGACGAATTCAATGCCCGTTAGTTATGTTTGTTAATTTGTTTATCGGGCTTATCGGTGAAAAATAAAATACTTCCGATAAATTATAAAATACATACCAGAAGCTCAGGAAAAAAATTAAGATAACTAGATTTTTTTTCTACGTATTCATCTTTCAACAACGTGTGTATTATTTTCATTGATAAAAAAAAATACATTAATAACGAGAATTTTTCTGAAGTGCTCTTAAAGTGGCAATTCTAAAATACCAGGCAACTCTAAAATACGCAGTGGTTATTATAGATTTTCTGGTTGTTTTATAAAAGGATAACCCCCCTCCCCTCCACACCCCTCCCTTCTTCTTTCGCTCACTCAAATGATTGTTTTTTACCAGATATTAACGTTCCTTCATATTGACTGATTTTTGAAAATTGGAAAATCACCCCCCCCCCCCAAGAGCTGACTCTAGGACCGCCCCTGCTTGGTGCTCACGGCATTTTTGGAGGATTTGCCGTAATGTGAAGATCTGGTCCGTCGTTGACCGTCCCTCCCACGAATCTGTTTGCTTGGGACGTTAGGCGCAGAATAGGATTCGGGACAGCACTTTGTAGGCGGGATTTAGGACAGTGATCGCTCGGTAGTTCTCACAGTCCAATTTGTCGTGCTTCTTGTAGATGGGGAATATTTCCACCTCCTTCCACTCCTCCGGTAGCTGTTCTATGTCCCAGATCCGGACCATCAACCGGTGTAGGCAATCGGCCAACTTGTCCAGGCCCATTTTGATGAGTTCAGCTGCGATGCCATCCTTCCCAGCCGAATTGTTGCTATTCAGCTGGCGAATAGCTTCCTTGACTTCACTCATCGTTGGGAGTGGCTCATCTACGTATTTGGCTACGCCGGCGATATACTGTCCCCCACCGTCTTGATCTCTTGATGTGCGCCGTTCAGGTGTTCGTCGAAGTGCTGCTTCCACCTTTTGAACACCTCACGACTGTCCGTCAGGATGCCCTCATCCGTATCCTGGCACATTTCGGATTTCGCGCGAAGCCTTTGCGGGATGCGTAGAGTTTCTGATAGAACTTTCGTGTTTTTTGGGAACGATGCAGCTGCTCCAGCTCCTCGAACTTCTTCTCCTCCAGGCGGCGCTTTTTCTCCTGGAAAATTCGGACTCGCTGCCTCTTCCGCTGTCAGTGATTTTCAACATTTCGACGGGAGCCTCTTTGCACTACTGCTGCCCGCGCGGCATTCTCTTCGTCCATCACCCTCTTACACTCCTCGTCGAACCAGTCGTTCCGTCGAATTCGTTACGTCGAGTTCGCTCCACATGACCGATGACGTTCTCCGCAGCACTGTTGGTGGCTGTCTTGATGGTATCCCAACAGTCCTCGAGAGGGGCTTCGTCAAGCTCGCCCTCTACCGGCAGCGTTGCTTCGAGCGATTGAGCGTAGTGTGCCACATCCTTAGGTTGTTTCAGTCGGGCGATATTTTACCGAGGCGGGCGTCGTTTTCGTATGTTGTTCACTACGGAGAGTTTTGACCGCATCTTCACCATCACCAGATAATAGTCTAACTCGATGTTGGCGCCTCAACAGGATCTGACGTCAATGATGTCCGATAAGTGTCGGCTGTCTAACAAAACGTGGTCGTTTTTGAATGCGTTTGGTACGGTGATCTCCAGGTGTACTTGTGTGGGAGGCGGTCTGAGGCCGTTTTCGTTGGTCAGCTGATGCGCACTGAACCTTCCAATTGTCGATTTGAATTCCTCCTTCTGGCCAATCTGAGCCTTAAAATCCCCGATGACGATCTTTATATCATGTTTTAGGCAGCGATCGTATTCACGCTCCAGCAGCGCGTAGAATTCGTCTTTGTTGTCCCGGTACTTCCTAGGTGAGGGTTGTGCACGTTGATGATGTCACAGAATTTTGAGCAGAATATCGTTACAGAATCTGTGTCACAAATTATGATTCATCCCAAAATTATGATTCATTTTTGTCATTTTCGACTTTTTATTTATGACTATAATTCAAATTTGGAAACAAGGTAATGTAAATTGATTTTTTTCAATTGACACTGTAAGAAATTTCCAATTTGTTGATGTTTGACATGATTTCCCTATGTAATTGATGTAAAAAGCGTCACAGAAAACCGTCACAGAATTTTAGGTTCAAATCACAGAATTCGAGATTTTTTTTTGTCAAAAACACAAATTTTTTTTTTCGGCAACCTTGAGTACCAGGCGTAAACGGATACCAAACGTAATCTTAGACGGCGAATTCAAACGACAAAATTAGAAGCAGGTACAGAAACCTACACTGGAATCCTTCCGCTAGAGCGCAATTTTCTAGCCAGCTTGTTTTATTTTTTCTAAAGCGAGAGACTTTCGACGAAACCGCAATCGGGCACACTCGGTCAAGGTGTATAGTGAACGTTGATGAGAAGATCAGTGCTTTCGGAAGCCAAACTGATAAAAGTGTGATTCGTAAAGGGTGATACGGTCAAAATTTGGTCAATATCAACTTGATGCATTTCTTTCAATTTTGCATTTAAAAAATCTGAACACCCCTCATTTTGAAGGTGTGTGTGTGTGTGAAGAATGTTGCTCCTATTTTGATTTTGGAATTCACTCTTCAGTTGTCAAAATGCCGTCCAAGGAAGAAGAGCAGCGTTTCAAAATATTGCTCGCGCATCGTGAAAATCCGAGCTACTCGCACGCAAAGCTGGCAAAATCGCTAAAAGTCGCCAAATCAACCGTTACAAATGTAATTAAAGTGTTTGGGAAACGTTTGTCGACAGCCAGGAAGTCTGGATCGGGGGAAATCGAAAACCGGAAACCGCTAAGACGACAAAGAGAGTTGCCGGTAGTTTCAAGCAAAACTCTAACCTCTCTCTCCGAGATGCCGCAAATAAGCTGGGTGTATCGTCTACAACCATGCATTGAGCCAAAAAACGAGCCGGACTATCGACTTACATGAAGGTAGTGAGTCCAAATCGCGATGATAAACAAAATACGACGGCTAAAGCGCGATCCCGGAAGCTGTACACGACGATGCTGACGAAGTTTGACTGAGTAGTAATGGACGACTAAACCTACGTCAAAGCCGACTACAAGCAGCTTCCGGGACAGGAGTTTTTACGGCAAAAGGAAGGGGAAAGGTAGCAGATATTTTCAAGCACATGAAACTGTCAAAGTTCGCGAAGAAATATCTGGTTTGGCAAGCTATCTGTACCTGTGGCTTGAAAAGCAGCATTTTCATTCGCGATTTCGAAGCTAATTTTTGACAGCTCGTGTGTGTGCAAGAAAATGTAAACAAACGGGTGGAAATACTAGCTTCTAATAAATCATTATTTTCTTTGATTTGGATAGGATTTTCAGAAAATGACGGATACAGATTTGGTGTAGAAGGTTCAGAGATTATTGTGAGCTTTAGGAGAAAATGTGTATGTACCGTGAAGCATCGCAAATCGACATCAAAAAAGGTCAATTTTTTACTACTCCAAAAACTATTCTGAGTATTTCACATATTTTTGAATGAAAACTCGAGCCAAATGCACATTATCAATTGCAGTTTGTTAAAAGAGTAGTCAATTAACGTTCCTTTAAAATTTGGGAAAGACCCAACAATTGGTAAGGTAGAATTTTTTATTCGAAAAAACATAAATTTTTACTATTTTCTATTAGGTTTCCTTCTGCAGCTGCATACAATCAGGCGTAATAATTTTACAGCTGGAAAGCGGATTTTTATATTTGATGGTGGTTGACATGAAAAAAAATATATCCTTGGATTACTACACAATTCAAGTTTACCTAAATGCTTTTCAATTGCCATCGTTCAAGGGTTATAAAATGTTCTGTATTTTTATCGGACCTCATGATCTAATTTTTTTTTTGGAAAATTTTATTGAAAATTGTGATTATACAACCACTAGCCGTAGAAAATTTTAAATTAAAACTTAACATTTTACACTGTCTTAGGCTGAAACTATTTAAATTTTTATATAACGTATTTATTAAATGTAACAACTAAACCAAATCCAATAGTTATAGTTTAAAGTAACAACGAGAAAATCGTTCTTTTATATAGACCAACGAGAATCGCATAAAGTTTAATATGAAGATATGATAATAAATATAGATTATTGGCAAAAATTAAAAGTTAAGAAAATGGATGAAAAGATTGATTCACATAGGGGCCGTTCAGATACCACATGGACAGAAAAATGAGATTTTTGACCCCCTCCTCCCCCTCCGTGGACATTTGGCAAACCCCTGCCTCTCTCCCCGTATGTCCACGTGGACAGATTTGAAATTGTTTTTTTAAATCTAATTTGTAATAATTATAATTATTATTAATTTCAAAATTATCATATTTATAGCTTGCTTTCAAGTGGCTACTAGTTGCTTAAACCTCAACTGGAAAGCTTTGCAATTTTAAGATTTTGATTCAAACATCTTAATATTTATTCACCTTTAGAAAATGTTTTGAAAGCAAGTATGTCCACGTGGACACTACCAAACCCCTACCCCCCTCTCCGTGGACATTTTCATATCCCCTCCTCCCCCCTAAGTTGTCCAGGTGGTATCTGAACGGCCCCATGTTAGTTTTCTCTGACCGACTGACTTTTTTAAAATGGAACTATCAGATAGAATTGACTCTCCTACCAGGCTAATTTATTTAAATTTACTTTAAAACAAACTCCAATTTTTCAAAGGAGTGTTTTTTTCCAAAATCATTTGGATTTATGAAAACTTAACTCGAAGCAATGTAAAGTTGTCTATAATTTATCGTTCACCCAGAATGTTGCTCACGCTACATCGTACTACCCCAGATGGCAGCAGCGCAGCTTCGAAAGAGCGGATAGCCTCCGGGACTGTCAACCAAGAAATTTACGTGAAAGAGTGTTTGAATAAACGTCTGCTGCCATTCCTGAAGAAACACGGTTGTTCCGTACTGTTTTGGCCGGATTTGGCATCTTGCCATTACGGTAAAAAGGCCATGGAGTGGTACGCCGCCAACAACGTGGACAAGAACCCTCCCAACACGCCAGAGCTCCGCCCAATTGAGAAATACTGGGCTATTGTCAAGCGGAACCTAAAGAAGATCAAAAAAACTGCTAAGGACGAGCAGCAGTTCAAGGCAAACTGGCTTTCTGCGGCGAAGAAGGTGGACAAGGTGGCTGTACAAAATCTGATGGCAGGGGTTAAGCGTAAGGCCCGGCAATTCGGATTTGGAAAAGCGGAAGCCTAACTGAATATTTTTCCTGAATTTTATACTAATTAAACTTGAAAAAGAAATTTAATTTGATTTTTTAAATAAACGATTTCACCGATTCACACGCATTTTCCCTTGACCAAATAACCGTATCACCCTTTACGTTTTGCGATTAAACAATTATAAATGTTTTCTATAAGGTAAATTTTCCTAGTCTACAAATTGTATATTTATCGAATTTGTCGAACTGGCGATAAAATTTTTATGATAAACGATATAGAAAAGGTAAGCATGTTGAATAGTATTGAGTTTTCCCATGAAATCTTTTGAATGCATTGTTTAAAAAGATTGCATGGAGGTTTCAATCACGTTCTTCTTTTTATCTATATTTTTTTCAAAAGCGAGCAATGGCGATGACCAAAAATGTGGTGCACAGAAATCCAAAATTTTAAAGTCCTACTTTTAAAAGAAATTCTAGTTTTGGTTATTTAACCCGTAAAATAAAAAAAAAAAGTTTTCATTAGATTTTGGATTTCTGTGTGAAATAACCTCATTTCCAGCCTAATAAGGAAGAATAATCCAGAATCGGCAAATAATTCGTCATCACCATTCTTCCCATAAGCCACGAGTTTTGAATTGCTCTTTAAAAAACGCCAAATGTACTACGACGTAGAACAGCCGAAGGAAGCTTAAAACGTCTCACTTGGTAAGCAAACTTGCCGGAATATTTGTCACGTGCTTTGAGCCTCCACACGACACGGTACGACAGCAGAGATGCTTCCGTCTGGCGGACAAAAATCGTCGCCACAGCAGGTGTCTCGTATTGCACCTAGCTACATACCTGTAAATATACCTATGTACATATTTCAGGTTGTTTGTGTTTACAGTAATTCATTTGATCATTCTTGCCGCGCTTGTTGTGCAAATTTTCCGTACCTACCTACTAAGCTTTTGCGTAATATTCGCTCTGTCAACTCATTCCTGATGTGCATATCAATCGGAGGGCCTTTTTGGAACAAACCGGTTTTGTACTGGAAATATGATTTGAAGATTATAGTTGATGCCAACTGTTCGGTAGTTGTTTTTGAAGAAACAATGTTTATGGGTTTTAAGGAAACGCGATTAGGTAATCAGTTTTAAGAATTCAGTTCATGAATCAGTTTGATTCACACCGGCGAGTATCTACATGTTCTAACCTAACGGATTCTGCCGTAAAAAGACTTAGTGGGACCAATAAAACCGTACAACTGCAAGCACGCGACCAACTGTTTATTTACCCGGCTGTTTACAAACATTGAGCGCAATACTATTGTATGTGGATCAAAATATTCCGCTTCCAGCGAATCGGTAAACTTTTCTTTACGTCATTGTAGCACACTTCAAACTGAGGTGAAATTTAATGCTATAGAAATATCTGCTGTAAAAGTTTTACTAAACACTGAAAGTGTGTTCAAAACAGTTAAAGCTCAAATAATAACAAAAACAAATCCGGCCAAGGGCTGTGCCAGTTGGTTCTGCAAAATGGCTTACGGGCGCACAAATGGCTCAAGACTAAACGTCGCCGTTCTGCTACTTAGTCTACATTAACAACCTACACCTAGATCCAGCTATGTAGCTACATAGGAGGTAGGTATCGGTTTAGTCATTCATGTGCTGCTAGCTGGGTAATGAAAAAGCGTGACAAAACAACAAACCACATTCGGTTTCCGCTGCTGCTGACCGGTAACCCAGACCTACATTTCGAGCCGGCAACCCAACAAAACTGCAACGACGACGACGACGACTACGGTGCCAACCCACGCGAAATGATTTGCTTGCATCGAAAGTTATTCAGGTTCCTATAGCAGAAGAGACTCCAACGTGCAAACCTCCGTGTACCTATAGCAGTCAGTTAGAACCGTTTTCAGAAAAGTGTCAACTCACTTTCTGCCGGCATCGTTAGCTAGAACCCAGGCGATACATGGTAGGTTAGGGGTAAGTCGGGTAAGACGGACACACCGATGAGATATGTTCGCCTATGTGTATCAACACTTCCGAAACCCATGGTTGATTTACAGTAAGCAATGGTTCATCATAGTAAACAAAACAAATAAAAACTTCGAAGATGCATAAGGCTCCTCATTTATCACTTGGAAGAAAACCAGCGAATATTGATCGATGGGCTTGAGTAACAAACGTTTTGAAAAAAATGTTGCTAGACGGATATCTCAAGGACGGGTAAAATGGATACATAAGTTTCTCCAGGTATTTCAATTTTTCCATCGATTTGATCATCCATAAGCTCTCAGCATCTTAGCATCTCAAAATGGCTTTAAGAGCCTGGATTTGGATAAGTTAGGTCCCTTTTCGTTCAAAAACATTCAAAATTGGTCGATTCATACTTTTTTTACGCAGTGCAATGTAGCTATAAAACCAGACTTGACGAAGAAGAGTTACCAGTGTTCCGAATATCACTCATTTTCAATGAATGTTTCTGATTGCACTTCGCAACTGAACGTACAACGGTCGGGTTTCGTTATTGATTGCTACTGGACCTACCCGATCATCGATCGTTCAATTCATCGCTAAAGTACAGATCACCTCGTACGATGCTTGCTGTCAAAACAGTGCAGCACCATCATCAAATTGGAATCTCACCAAATGCGCAAAG
The DNA here is from genome assembly GCF_029784155.1 of Uranotaenia lowii. NCBI lineage: Eukaryota > Metazoa > Arthropoda > Insecta > Diptera > Culicidae > Uranotaenia > Uranotaenia lowii. The sequence goes on along the minus strand of NC_073691.1, from coordinate 152,499,586 downwards.
CCTATGGCGAATCTTGTTGGTCTTCGATCAGGAGTGAATGGATCAGGCAGTGAGTGAGTGATACATGAAGCCGATCATTAGCGTATTTTGTTTGATTTGATATATAGCAAATTAATAAATTTATTTGTTGTTATAACGTTTTTTAACATCAGTATGATCAAAATCAAATTGAAGTTGTGTTTGTGAGGGAAAGATGTTCACTTTCGCCATGTTTTACAAATTTTACAAGTTCTCTTATTAAACTGTCGTCCGTCTTTAACGTGACGTGACGTGACTACTGAGAATTTATGGTGTCCCGCACAACTGTTTGATTTTTCTCGTCCTGCAAAAAATAATTTTGAATTTCATATAATTATGGCAGATACTGAGTGAAGTACATTCAGAATGGATCAGTTTGTATCTCACTCATCTCCGATATGCGATGTTTGCTAAACCGATGATTCTGAATGATGCGACTCGGTTTGCATAGCTGATAGGAGCGCTGATCGAGATTGCATACCAGCCAGGCGAAGCAGTTGCGAGAGGCGCTATCCCATTATACAATCTGAATGTTTCCAACAGGAAACGCATCCTGAGTGTTTGTTTTGATTGATTTTCGGAAGACTGAGAGTTACTATTCAATGCCAAAAGTTATTGCGATAGCGATCAACCCAAACTACCCATCTGAGCGAAGACTGCCATGAAAATCAATATTTCTAGAATTTGTTTTGATTACGTCGTATGAACTAATATAGACAAAATTGAGTTATTAACTGCAAACGAGTCATACACATGTATTCTATGTTAAGTAAAAACTTGGTTTCATTTGATCAATGAATAAATTTTACAAAATGATTTGAATTTAGGACGTATGATGACTTTCTCATTTTAGAGTTAGTTTTGGTTTTTGCGCTGCATTGGATTGGCGTGCAAAGCAAAGGTCGCAAAAAAAATTTCGGCGTGTTGACTTTGCGACCTTGTGCATTAGCCTAGTTCATTTTTCGGCTTTTTTCGCTGATCACAACGCCACTTACAGGGTTTGATCCTCATTCATTTTCAAGTACTCTGGCCAAATTTGAGTTCATTTGAGTAAGTTTCCAGCGTGCGCTAGGAGTTTTATTGAAAAAAGTCCATTTTTCTGCAAAATTTTCGTAGATGTTTTCTAGCAAGCTGTTGTTAATATAAATTGATGGTTTTATAGTGCATGGTGAGTGGTATGATAAGCATCTGTGAGGACCTGTTTTAGATAATTGTCTTAATCAAACCGAAAAAATTTGAAAATTCATAAACTACCAACTTGTACAGAAAATTTACTTACAAGTTGAGAGCTAAAAATCAGCAGTAAATAGAAAAAAAAATTTCAATATAAACTTTACATAAAAAGATAGCCTTATTTATAACCTTTAATTTGATGTATTACACTTAATTATCGCAACAGTACAGATATTCAAACAATCATATAACATTCTTTAAATCAAAATGTTGTTTCCATTCAAGTTTTAACATTATGCAACCTGCAAAACGTGGCATCTTAATGATTACCTACTACCAAAGATCTCCAAGTATCAAGATAGTCGGCCTGTTGTTTTTTCGAACAAATCGTTGGCGTTACCTACACAGTGTTTATGGTGCTGCCGCCCTGCGAGGTGGGATCCAAGCTTTGCAGCTTTCCACATAAGTATTGCAGCTTTGCATTCAAGCTTTGTGTGAAAGCACATCATTACACTAATACTTAGAAAATTAAGCGTAGCTTCACTCATACAATGTTTGTGTTTATATTGTTTAGAACAATGCAATTTGCACTGGTGCGTGAAAAAGTTCAAACTCTAGCTTGGATCGCAACCCGTCAACCCTAATTTGGCGCTAGTGTTTTGTCGCTAGAATTCCGTGAAAGCCGATAGCGCCTGCTACTACCAAAGATATTATATTCTATCAAGATACCCGGCTGAATAGATTTTCGAATAAGTAGTCTGGGACATCGATACATTTGTTTACGGTGCTGCCACTCAGCGAAAAAGTCTTCAAGCTTTAAACTTGCATACAAGTTTTAAAACGAGCAAGTTTTGCATGCGACCTACAAAACTACGTAAACATTAAAAATAATACGTTACCTTACCCAAACAAGATTTTTGTGAAAGGAAACTTTGGCTTAGGTTTTTTTTCCTTGTTGTTTGGTTCGTTGGATAGAATGGATTTCTTTAGACTGTCCGTTCAAGCAAGGTATCGGTGAACACTGATTTTGTCTATAGGGCCAATTCTGGAGAAAATTGAAATCGTTATTCCTTCTTAGTAAAGAATAAAATTTGGTACCGAATCTGCTTGTGTGATGTTCTGTTGTCAAACCGAAAACAAATTAAATTGCAGATTTTGCGGAAGGATGTTATTGAATTGCAGCTGTTTATCCGATGGAGCTGGCAATTATAGATGTAACAATGAACATAACAACAATTAAAAATTCATTCAAAAACAGTTTTATACTACAACAAAATAATAGCTTATATTAGTTCTAAGTAGTTTTAAGTATTGTAGTCTACAGTCCACTAATCCAGGACCGTTGCTTCAGAAGATTTTCCTGAACCTGGGACATTCCTGATTGCTTCTATCATCTCCGTTTGCCTTTCTTGGACAGCGGAGGCACTGATGGCAACAGCTCGTGCTTTACGGCACCCTTTTCAGCACCCGGACATTGCGAACGCGGAATGTTTCCCAATAATTTCCGAATAATGGTCGGAAATTTTTTCTTGTCCTGAAATTCTAATGAAACCATCTGTCAGAAAGAAGGATTCTTGCAATAGCAAATAATCTTGTTAAAACATAAGTTGCTTTACCTGATCAGATTGGGGGCTTCTTCCTCAAGTAAAAAGCGTCATGGTTACACGACTGGAACCGTTTGTCCGGTCAAAACCCATCGATGCTTCGTCGTTCATCTTCTGACCCATCGGCACTTCCGTCAATGGTTCCGGTAGATTCTGTAAGAACAGATTAAAGAACATTAAAGTTAATAATACAAATCTGATTTATTACTCACCTAATTTGGCTTCCTGCGGAGTTTGTACTTCTTTTAAAATTTCAACGAGCAAAATCTTTGCGATCTAAACAAAAACGCCGACACATACTGTTTTATATTTTTTTTCAAAAGCGTATGTGATGATTTTTCAATTTTGAGGTTGAAGTCTTATTCGCCAACTTTACTTTGGCGCTAGTGTTTTGTCCCTAAAATTCCATGGGAGCCGATAGTACCTGCTACTACTCTATAAAAGCGCGCGCAAGCGGGGAGACTTGTATACAAGTAAGTGGAGAGAAAACTTGAATGTAAAATCTTTTATCAAATCAAATTTGTTGCACAGATATTTGAATAACTCTAGCAAAGTTATTCAAATATCTGTTGCGATAGTTAAGTGTAATACACCAAATTGAAGGTTATAAATAAGGCTATCTTTTTATGTAAAGTTTATATCGAAAATATTTTTTTTTTTTCTATTTACTGATGATTTTAAGCTATCAACTTGTAAGTAAATTTTCTGTACAAGTTGGTAGCTTATGAATTTTTAAATTTTTTCGGTTTGATTTAGAAAATTATCTAAAACAGGTCTATACAGATGCTTGTCATACCAATTATCATGCGCTATAGAACTATCATTTTATATTAACAACAGCTTGCTAGAACACATCTACGAAAATTTTTCAGAAAAATTGACTTTTTTCAATAAAACTCCTAGCGCACGCTGGAAACTTACTCAAATGAACTCAAATTTGGCCAGAGTACTTGAAAATGAATGAGGATCAAACCCTGTAAATGGCGTTGTGATCAGTGAAAAAAACCGAAAAATGAACTAGTCTATTGTGCATTTTATAAGAAAATGCTTCGAAATTTTGATTTTCTGTTACGATTGCCTTAGGGTGTCCGTCTTACCCCACTTTCCCCAACATGTTATTCAATAAGGTTTATTTCAATGATAAAGAGCATGGTAGTGCGCAGATGAGAATAGTAAAATTCTCATCTATAGTCTATTCATCCTGCAATATGGAAAGAGTCTTTTTTGGTTCCAATATTCAAAAGTGGTAACAAATCTGATGTACGAAATTTTCGTGGAGTTGCTATATTATCTTGCATTCCTAAATTATTCGAATCCATTATTAATAGAAATATATTCTCACAAGTAAAAAATTTAATCTCGAATAAACAACATGAATTTTTTAAAGGCCGTTCTACGACCACTAATTTACTACATTTTGTAACATATACTATAAAGGCGATGAACAAAGGAAGTTTGTCACCAGTAGTAAATGTAACATCAGGTGTTCCTCAAGGTTCTCATTTTGGCCCGTTACTGTTTAATTTATTTGTCAACGATGTTGACTACATCCTAAAAGATATAAATGTTTCAATTTACGCAGACGATATGAAAAAAACCATCGGATATTGAAGTGTTTCAGCGTAGATTAAATTGTTTTTACACCTGGTGCTCAAAATGTTTACCAGAACTTAATGTAAAAAATGTAACTCAATATCATTTTAGAGAATGAGACAAAAATCAATTAAATTAGGTCAAAATACAGTTGAAATATGTAGTCAAGTGAGAGACTTCGGAATCTTATTGGACTCTAAACTAACCTTTGTTGTCCATTTTAATAATATTATCTACAAGTAATATACATATATACAGTACCGTTCATAATTGTATAGAAATTGGAAGCACGCGCACTGTCACTTCGACTTGAAACTTCCATAACTTTTTACTCTGCTGAGATTTTTGATCAATTTTTTTGTGTTAGATAGATCAACTCTCACACTATTATATAACAAAATTTGTAGCTTTCTGGAGTTTGTGTGGCCTGAGAAACAGTAATTCTACGAAAATCGGACGTTTTGGACTTTTCTCATTCAAACTGCAATATCTCTGAAACTACGCTACATTTTTTGTTGAAATTTTGCAGAGTGATTTTTGAAATATGAACTTCAACAATTACTCTGAATATTTCAACAATCACTCTACAAAATTTCAATAAAAAGCGTTGCGTAGTTTCTGAGATATCGTGGTTTGAATGGGAAAAGTCCAAAAAATCCGATTTTCGAAGAATTACTGTATCTCTGGCCACGTAATCTTTAGAAAGCTCAAATTTTGTGATATGATAGTGTGATAGTTGATCTATCTTACGCAGGAAATTTGATCAAAAAATATCATAAAAGAAAAAATTATGGAAGTTCAAATTCAAAATGACACTGTGCGTGCTTCTAATTTCTGTACAATTATGAACGGTACTGTATGTATTATTGACATTCCGCAAATCGAGTGTACTTTGCAAACAATCAAGCCGATAGAAGGGAAAAAATTTGCACAGTTTTTTTTTTTGGAAAATCCATTGTGGTCTTCATCTAGGCTAGCTAAATAGCTGAAATTGACCAGAAACACCGTATGGCGCATTACCAAACGGTATAAGGAAACATTGACGACGATTCGGAAGCTGCCCATAGAACCGTGAGGAGAATTCGACTCCGAGAAGGAATCAGTGGCCAAAGTGTGGCCAAAATCCGTGCTCGGAGGCTATACGACCAGGTGCTGACTGAGGTAGACGGGTGTCTTTTGATGGGCGATGAAACCTTTTCCAAGGCTGACTTCGGGCAAATCCCAGGTCAAAAATTTTAGCAGCCAAATTTAAATTTGTTTTTGACGACAAATTTGCACAAAAATTAATGATTTGGCAGGGCATTTGCAGCTGTGGTAAAAAAAAATGAAAGTTTTCGTTCAAAATCAATTCCAAATTCAAATCACACAATGACATCAGAACTATATCAAAAAGAGTGTCTCCAAAAACTAATTTTGCCGTTCATTCGATCCCACGACCATCCCGTAATGTTTTGTCCAGAATTGGCATGCTGTCATTACAGCAATGCAGAGAAAGGGGTCCAGTTTGTTTCGAAAAACCTTAACCTACCTAACTGCCCCAGTTCCGCCCTTTTGAAAAATACTGGGCAATCATGAAGAGGAGACTCAAGGCAAAGGGAAAGGTTGTCAAAGACATCAATCAGATGAAGGCCTGGTGGAATAAGTGAGCCTAGTGAGCCGTGTTACAGGAAAAAATCGAGAATTCTTTCGAAAGTGTGACGAATAATTTTAAACGTATTTTTTCTTAAAATTAAAATTATGAAAACGCTACTTTTGTATCAAAAAAGATTTTGAATTTGATAATAACTGAAATACAGGCAATTGTTTTTGTTCCACTTTGTTTCCACCTTGTTCTGTTTAGAGCTCTGGCAACTAGGAGATTCTCAACTAGTTAATGAGACAAGTAATAAGCTGAAGATGAGGTATCGGAAAACTTCCATCGAAGCATAGGAGTAGTTAGGAGTTAGGATTGTCAGTAGGTAGGGTGAAACTCCAACTCATGCCAGCCAGGTGTCCGGCAATGTTTTCCAGCAAAACCGGCCTACAAAAGACTATAAATTATCGGAAAACGATGACAGTCAGCCCGTTTGAAGGGTATATTATCAGATCACCACACCACACTTATCTTTCCGTAAACAGGTCTGGGCTCGAGATGAAGGGGTAGTTCTTGGCAAGGAAGATTGATACCAGAACATATGAAGATATAAACATGCGTCGGCTATCTTAGCCCAAACATCAACGAGTAGATATCCTTGAGCTTGACAACGGTTTGTGATAATACAATAAAAAAATATAAGGTACGCAAATCCACTTAGACCGGATACCATGCCAGTCGGCAACCGGTTCGAGTAAAATGCTGTTCTTACCGTACGACGAAAACGTGCGTTTCCAGATTGCTCACACGCACACCACGAGGGAAGGCAGGGGTTAGAAACCTTCGGACGATCGCTGCCGTTAGGTGTGGTCTTGCTAGGAGTCGGCAGTCATGAACACTTGAAAACCGAACCTTAGAAAAAAAAAAGTGGGTGCTAAAATACGAACTGCTATAACTTGCCATGCACTGAACCGAATTTTACCAGTTTTCAATTCTCTCCTTTCTACTTAGCTAAAAGTAAACTTTGAATTTAATGTTACTGATTAACACTCAAGGTACCAAGTCCAGAAACAGTCAGTCCTAAAAATTTAAACAGCTATAACTTGCCAACCACTGATCCGAATTTCTCAAACTTGGCTTTGTTGAATTACTTACTTAAAGTGTCTTGTTTAATTTTGGAATCCTTATTTTTTCATAAACCAAAGAAAAATGTAGAGGATTTTTTTTAGTTATCTCGACTTCGCGCATGTTCTCAACTATCCGGGTTTGCTGATGTGTTTTGTTTTAATTGTTTAAAAGCACCCACAAATCAGACTCTATTCTAATAATGAAGTTCCTTGGAGGTGGAATTATCGGTATAATATTCTATGCCAGACCGGCATCAACAAGCTTTCTAATAACTGACATTGTCCTCCCAGCGTAACCGAATAGCATATTTCTGAGAGAAACCAAATAAAACATATCCCATATCCTATCACAAGACTAAGACCGGCCGGCAATAGAAAACAGATTCTAGTTTTTCACCCACATTCTTATCCCTTTTACAATGGGTCGATTCACGATGACGTATGTTCCCTTTTGTGGTGACAATTCGCACGTCCTGTTTACAAAATTTTACGAACGAAAAATGGTATGCGGCGAAATTTTGGGGCAACGCTTCCACTTGAAACAAAAAATCCCATCCGATGTCCAAATATGGAAGCTTCTAAAGAATTGGGATGTGCCGAATCGATTGTCCGGAAGTTTCTTGTATTATTTTGAACGGAAGCTGTAAACAAATGCAAATACTTGTACGACAACACTATTCCAGAACAGAAGAATCCAAAATAGTAAAATTCTCCGATAAACATACTGAAAGAAATGGATAAACTGTTCCAAATTGTTACGATATGATAATTTGGAGGAATAAAAATAACGTCGGATAGCTTAACTTTAAAGTTTAAATCCATTTATTCGAACATTTCTGTTTTTAGCTGGAATAACAAACAAAATGATTGATTTTTTCATTATTTCGTACTAAAACCATGTAATTTCTTAAAAACTAATTTCCTTTTTAAATTTCTTTCATCCCAAAACTGAGCTGAGAACTATTGCTAAAAGCGTGTGAATGAAAATAAAATGAGGACCCAAATGTTTGCTTTGCTTCCTCAGCGTGTAGAATTGGAAAATAAGAAATCAAAACAGGAATCGCAAAATGTCAAAAACAGTGAGGCCAGGCAGTGCGTGAATCGACCTCGGCCAAACGGAAGACGACCAATGCAGTGCGTTTTTTTTTGGCACACTGAGTAAGATATCGGACTGAGAAGAGA
>NC_073691.1:152468304-152490816 GCF_029784155.1 Uranotaenia lowii | reverse complement strand
GCTCTATATGCCCCTAGTCAACAAATTTAAGTAAAAACGTGTTTTAAAATTGATAAAAGTGAAAAATCAAAAATTTTTTGATGGTAAAAATTGAGAAACAATGTGTACATCATGTTGCAGTGCGTACATTATAGATCAAGGTTATTTTAAGATCATAAGAGCTTATTTCGTGGTGCTCAAAAATTATAATATTTTCGTAACTTGAGAACCAAGCTAGTTTTTTTTTAAATATCTCTGTAAAGATAATAAGGAGATTCCTTTTTTTGTGAAAAATTAATACTATAGGAAGTACGAAACAAATCCTCATGGAAATTTATTTAAGAAAATACGCACTTTCGTAGAAAAGCGTAGTTCTCATTATGCCTCGGGTGCTCGTTATGCCCTCATCTCCCCTACGTTCCAGCATTAGGTATCTGGCTCAGCAACTTTTTTCCTTCCAAAACGTAGTCCCTTCAATCAATTGATGTGCAATGGTTTTCCATTTTTTCGTTTATTTTATATTTATCACTTTTTTGTGACCCACGAGCGCGTGTGTGAAATTTTTTCGAAGTGCTGCTAAATGCATTTCTTATTAAGGTTGAATTTGGGAAGTATGCTTTCAAAGAAATTTATGGTTCCATTATTCGTAGGTACAAAAGTTTGTCTAATTATTTCTTTTATATTAACCATCAAATCTTTGGAAAGGGTAAAGTTCCAAAAATTGCATGAATGTTACAATAACGTTCTTTCTTTTAAATTTGTCTTTACAACAGCGAGCAATGGCGCTATATCTATGGTCGATGATCAGAGATGTGGAGCAAAGAAATTAAAAATTAATATGTTCTAAAATTTGGATTTTTTTTTTGTATTTCCCATTCCCAAATATTTATCGAGGATCAGAGTTCAGGAACGTACTACTTTCTAGCATTTGTGCTCCCAACGTAAAAATGATTAAATCACGGGAACGTATGGTACTGTTGTCCACGTTTCTTCTTTCCTGTGCTCCAGTTGTCTTTGCGTCCAATACTGCACAGTGGGCCCGGCCTTGTAAAGATGAGTAGAAAATTTACTTTTACTACTCACCGGCATGCTAACAAGATCTGGTTGTGTGTGTATCATAAGCATAAGCATAAGCATTCCCTGATTGAGTTAAAATTTGAATCAATAATTTCCAGCCTTACTTAACTTAAAGAGATTTTAAAAGTCCTATTCCTAAGGTTTACCTAATTATGCATTAAGCATTTGTCCCTACTTTTGCCTATGGCCAGGTTCCTAATTTTGCCTAGTGAAGTGTTCAGTTCGACATGTCATCTGTTCGAAAATCGTAAATTTCAATCGAAACATGCGCGAACTTTGATAGAAAACAAAATTAGGAACACATTAAAAAAGTGTTCCTTATTTGGTCCTAGTATCTTTTAGGTATTTTCTTGAGGAACAAAATGATTCAAAGGTTAGTGTTGCTAAAATCATGTTAGAAAATTATCGTTCAAAAAATTAAAAATTTATTGGGTAACAAATTCAACCTTAATCTTGTTTTTTGAGAAGAAGTTTTTTTAATGTTAAGAATTTCGATTATTCGATTAATATTTCCGTAGTAGAGAACAAAATTGTATGTTATCACATTTTTTTTGTTGTAAAAAATGGAAGATAACGTCATGAACAATCTCAATCACACGGTATGGCACAATTAGGATCACCTGCAATATAAGACTAAAAAGTTACCTATTTTGTACGGTCATAGCTGTTATTTGTAGGGAGGTAACCCACCAAATACACTTACTTGAGAAAAAAACCAAAGTTATGTACATAAATAGAATATGTAGTTTTCCTAAGTTTTAAGAGTTAACTTATGATGATTTGTTTAAAATTGTATAAAAACAACACTTTATATGTGCATTGAATTCTACGAAAGTGTTTTGGTCATTTTTTTTTTCAAGTTTCCCCTTGACTTGTCTTAGTTCTGTAGTTTTCAGTTTTGATCTGCTGGGAGTTTGCCCTCCACAATCCTCTATATTTCAAATAATCGTTTCTATACCTTGACATAAAACTCCAATCTTCGGACTACTACGGAAAACGATCGATGCCCAATTATGCAATAATCGCCGTTTTGATTCGGTTTACGTTAAAAGCTTAACCAACGAGGCAGTCTACCGGCCACGATCAACTCAAATTAGAAGCCAGCCTCCTGGCTAAGACGGGAGCTTTATGGTTTCGATATCAAAAGGCCTCCCCCATTCGTTCCAGGTCTCGAGATTGGCCTCAGCACCTTCAGCACCTGCAGGGCCAGTTTCCACGAGTAACTTCTGAGATGGTAGCACAGCACTTCGTAAACACACTTTGGGTCTATTTTTTTTTCTTCAATTTTATGCGATAATTGTAGGGCATGTTTTTTTTTATTGAGGGGGTACGAAAACCATAGCAAAACAAAACAACAGAAAAAAACGGCAGCAACGATCTTTGGAATGCTTATGTTTGCAGCTAAAGATATTTCCTCTTTCTTGCTGGATCTGTCCGATTGATCGTTCACCGGTAGACTTGTGAACAATAATTCTTACGTGGGCCGACATTGGAAAATAGAAAATATGGAAACACGATTTCCAATGCACATAATCAACTTGTAGCCTAGAGGGGCGTTGAAAATTTCCAGCTTGGGAGCACCAGAAAAAAATGATCATTAAATTTTAACAACATTCTCAAATTAAATAAGAGAAAAACAACTTCATAAGTCACGGTGTCTTTTTTAGGATCCTTGAAAAAGAAAAAAATCGACATATCTGAAAATTTGCCACATTACAGAGGAGACTCTTCCCCATCGTGGACTTGTCTTCAACCATACGAATCTTACATAAAATGCTTCTTTTCTTTCGAATTTGAGAGTTATTAGATTGTATTATTGAAACACGTTCACACTTGTCATAAAAACATCAAATGTTTCTTACCAAATATTATTTGGTCGTCTGCCATTTAACTGAAAACCCAATATTTTCGATAGCCTTGCTTAGACCGAAATATATCGTATAAATTGTACCAAAATCTCAAAAATCCGGTACCGGTATGAAATCGGTCTGTTTTGCCCGAAATCGTTATTCGGTATACACAGATTCTTGGTGGAAAATTTGCGCAAAAATCGCTATAAATACCGATAAACATGTGGAATCGTTAAATGCAAGTGCCCGCCTTTGGGACGAACCACGCATGGCCTACTAATCTGTAGTGGTAAATTCAACTCTATCTGCATCTGTATCACTTCATAGTAGTTGACCAACACCATTTCTTCTAACTTTCTATCCGTCTATAAACTTTCATAATCATGAAATAACACCAGATTTCAACGTTTGAAGCATTTTTTAATCATTTGGCATTAAAATTAAAATTTCGATTTTTCCGATTTTCTTTGCCGCCCAATTGTTCCTTTGATAATTTTAAAGGGTAAAAAAATCTAAACTTTAAGCGCTTTGAAGCACCCCTAAATCAAGTCAGGTTGAGCTGAAATTTTGCGCAGGTCAGTTTATTTGGGCCACGAATTTATTCAAAAGCTTGCATTACCAAAATGCCAAAATACGTTGAGTTTCGGACTTGATATTAAAATTTGGCACAGATTTCAAGATACTGGAAAACATCGTATGCTTTTCTATGCATTTAGAACACAATTTTCCGTTAACGTAAGCTTATTGCCAGAAATAGACCGGAGCAAATATTAATTTCTTCTTTTGAGCAAATATTTTATTAATATTTTTATCAGACTTTTTGAAAGTTTACGAAGTTTAATCGTAGACGTGTGAATGAATTGATTTGAACGAAATTCGGCTTAAAATCATACAGACTTAATTTTTCCTTTAAAATACAAGAGAACATTTTCAAATCTTTGGAGAAAAAAAATCTTACTCAAAGACTTCTATTCTGCATAGTTTTTAAGATTATGATAGGGGAGATAATGGCATAACGAGCACCCAGGGCAGAATAAGCACACCTTTTTTCTAAAAAAGTACGACTTTTCTTAAACAATTTTCATGAGGATTTGTTTCGTACTACCTATATTTAGTATTAATTTTTCACCAAAAAAGAAATATCCTTTTCATCTTTACAGAAATATTAAATAATAACCAGCTAGGTTCTCAAGTGACAATAATATTATAATTTTTGAGCACCACCAAATAAACTTTTATGACCTTTTAATCATCTTGATCTGAAATGTACGCACTGCAACATGATTTACACATTGTTTCTCAATTTTCGTCATCAAAATATTTTTGATTTTTCACTCTAATCAATTTTAAAACGCGTTTTACTTAAATTTGTTGATCTGGGGCGAACAAAGCACTATTAACCAGGGCACGATGAGCGAATTCAACTCAATGAAGTCAACTGAATGATAGAGCTACAGCTTGATATGCTTTATCTGTCGATTTGGCCTATTGGTAAGGTGTCGGAGAGGTAATCAGTAGGCTCGAGTTCGATTTCTATTCGAGGGGTTTTTTTTCACATACCATTCATGATGGATTTTTTTGATTGTATTGCTTTGTTTGGTGAATCTACGCCTCACCGTTTAGTGCAAATTGCATCGATCATGAATGATAAATGAAAAAAAAATCACCTGGATCAGGAATCGAACTCGAGCCTACTGATTACCTCTTCGACACCTTACCAATAGGCCAAATCGTCAGATGAAACAAGTCAAGTTTTAGCTCTATTATTCAGTTGACTTCATCGAGTCGAATTCGCTGCTAGATTCTCCAGCAGAAAACGCTCATCGTTTCCCCGAGGAGGGTTCTCATTATGCCCCTACAGTGACTGGTTTTCAGCTTTCTGCAAAAAAATTTAATGGCAGCGCAAATGGGACGAGGATGAGTTGGGTCGGTGGCTGCACTCGATTATCCCAAGGGTTAGCCTTAAACTTAAACCATGGTTTAATAGATTGGACCTGAGTCGAGATTTTATTCGTATATTTTCCCGTCTCATGTCCAATTATTATTCCTTAGACGCTGTACTCTATCGTTTTGATATTGCTGGCAGCAATCTATGTGGTTGCGGCCAAGGTTATCATGACATCGAGCATATTGTTTGGTCGTGCGAGGTCCATCTTGTTGCTAGAACGAACTTCATAGAATCCCTTCGGGCCCGAGGAAAACCACCCTATGTTCCAGTGAGAGATGTGCTGGCCGTGATAGACTTGGACTATATGTTCGAAATATACCTTTTCCTAAAAGCTATTGATCTTCGTCCATAATTCTTTTTATTTTCATATTTCTCTATCTATCTTCTTTTTTCTTTAAAAGTGAACTAGATATAAGCACACAATTGTTATCAAACAAAACGAGTTTGGCTCCTTAAAGCCTAAAGGTATGAGCCGTTTCAAATAAAGAATTTACAAAAAAAAGAAATAAAATGCATTTTTAAACGTTTTTATCTACTTTTTCAAGCTTCATCCAATTAGGCAATAGACTTTTTTAATGTGTCTGAACACGAAACAATTATGTTGTAAAAGTAATACTAACAATCGCTGAACTGGAAGAAAGTAACTAAATGTACAGCTACTGTGAAAAAGTGTTGATAAAAAGTATACGTTAGTTTGATAATCCAAATCGTGTGGGAAATAATTTGATCATTAATTTGGCTTACATTCTTCCGAGTAAGCAGAATGGCATTCCGAGGGCCGAGCCTCTTATTGGAAAGAAATTTCCATGGAAATAAGTGTCTAAGATTTGTTTGTTCTAGTTCTGAGTTTAGAATGAAAAAGGTGGTTTTGGTTGAAGTGATGACGTGACGATTTTGAAATAAATATGTCCGGAAGATATCATCATCCAATGTAAGCAGAAAGCTTATGAGTTCTCCGTGATGTCAAAAAGGTTTGAGGAAGAGGGGGCGGCCTTAGAGCTGCCTGACAGAAGAATGGAACTGTTGTTGGAATGGATCGGTTGCTGCGATTGACAGCAATTTTATGGAAAACAACGGAAGTGCGGTGGTTAGGATGAAAATGTATTACTGAAAATATTCTGTTGCAACCCAATTCAAGATTACCAGAATCAAAACAAACTGGGAGATAACAACGGCGGAAACCTAGCATCTTTTGATAAACTTTGGTGAGATCGTTTCTTTGTGAAAATTTTATGTTTTTACATGATAACGTTTTACTTTTACTTGTTGTTTGCTTGGCCGAAGATTGTTTTTCTAGCACTTCAATTGTTAGATTTGATGATTTTTTTATTTTATAATTTTAAAATTCTTAAAAAAAAAAACTTTTCGAGTTCTAAACCGGACTCGAAAGGTTTTATGTTCTTTTAATATTTTCCGTTTCTCTTTATATTTTCAAGAGCGAGTAAAGGCGCTTTATCCTTGGTCGATGACCAGAAATGATTGTACATTGAAATTCAAAACAATTGAACGAAGAATAATAATTCTTAGAATTTTTAAATCATTATATTTATTACATCCCATTCTATAAAATGTCTCTGTTCTTAATTTTTTTGTGATTTCCATGTACAAAATAAATCATTTCCAACCACTGATGAATGGTCCTTGCAATTAGTGGAGCTACTTTACAAAACGCATGGTTCTTCCATAAAGGAGCATTTTTCTTAGCATGCTTCCAACGATTTGCCCATTCGAAACGTATGGTACTGGTGGTCCACGTTTCTTCCAGTTCCTGTGTTCCAGATGTCTCTGCGTTCTCTGCTCCATGGTAGGCCCAACCACTTTATGTTTTTGATCATTTTAATGTTTTTATGTTAAAATGGTTAATAGCATGAACAAAGACAAGAAGAACAATAATTAACTTTTATTGTTCTTTGGGACTCAGACATAAGTTCTGGCTGTGGAAGTACGATTAGTGATTAGTGATTAGTGTAGTCTGAACACGAAACAATTATGTAATTCACATATTATAGCTGTTCTCTATGGTTAAATACGCGTTTTCCTTAAGGTGGCCATTATGCCCTTATCTCCCCTATTTTATATTGAAAAGGAAACAAATTTTGTGCATTGTGATTTTTGCATCGCCGCAATTTTGTGAGAAGTCTTTCCTTCACTTTTCTTTCCTCCTCCTCTACCCGAACCAACTCCCTCCCAGTTAACTGTCCACGAGGAATGTGGACGGTCTCCTAAAACATTTAACATCACTTGAGGTAATCACTGAATTTAAGTGTATTTTTATGTGTCGGGTGATAGTTATACATAATGTCTAGTTTATTAATTTCATATTTCAGATTTCGGTAAAATCGCTGGAACCGGTAAACTGGTAGATGCCATAGGGTGAGTGGCCGAAAATCGGAAATAACTCATTTCGTTTGCATAGATTCAAGACACTCCAATGCAAAAAATGATCTCTTATTCTTCTTTTATCCTATCACTTCGCTATTCGCCATATAAAGAAATTTTAATAAAATTTTCAACGTTTTCAAAAAATACTTTCTCTTTAGTGGTAGAACAGACAGCTCAGTTAGTGGGAAGTATTTCAAGAAATCAGAGAGATTAAGAGTAAATCAAATTATTTTTCAGGCCAAGTCTTAGTTTGAAGGAAAACTACCACTGCTGCGATGAATATGAACTATACTATCTATTTTTCCTTAAATAATAGAAAATCATTCGAAAATCCGGAAAATAGGTAAAAGGTCCAAAAATAGGACACATTCGGCCAGGATGTTCAATTTTTTGACCTAACGCTATTAAAAACGGCAAAACCAAGGATGAAAATTGTCATTGAAACTTGCAGATAAGACGATAAACTATGTATGATTAGACCACAAAACTCCAGTCCATGAGAAAAACATGGGTTGATATCAACCACTGCTTAAAAGGCTCCAAAGTCTGGCAACTAATCCTACTTACATGCATCGTACGGAATAACAGTATCTTTCATTGGGTGGTTTTTGGATCTAATTTTTTTTTCGATTATAGTCGTTTTAACATCCTTATGTCATTCGTGACTTATATCAACGATCCAGTGGCGGACAGTCATTGGAAAACTTATCCGTTACAACTGTGATCGATGTTTACTCTTGGGCTTGAACTCGCGGACATCGGCTCAGGAAGCAACTGACTAGCCAACTGAGCTATATCACAAGCTCTTTTAGGATGTTAATCGGTTTAGTTTATGTTGAGAAAATTAATTACCAACTTCAGGTGCCGGTCTTACCCTCACAGGGTGCCGGTTTTACTCCCACTAGTCTATGAATACTGTTCTGTCACTGTTTTTTTGTTAAATTAATACTATATGTATGGGAGAGTGAGGAATCGTGGGCCACTTTTTTTCGTTATTCCATAACTTCTTTAGATAAAAGATAAAATGAAAATGAAAAATGGCATGGTTTTCTACATTTTCAAGGTATCAAATAGTATTTTTTTTTAATTTTTAATAAACTATTTTCTCCAAATTCTGACTGTTTAAAAAAAAGTAATATTTTTTGGATTTTGAAAAATGGTGGGGAATCGTGGGCCACTAAATCCTAATGACCAAATAACATGCAAAACTTATGAGTTGACCCAAAACTGTGATTTCATAATTATTTCGCTATTTTAAAGCAATTTCAGATGATGAAATAAAAAATAGAGCTGTGTATGATCGTATAGATTCCAAAACCTGGCTCGCTAACGTTTTGGCAAAATTTCTTATATAGGATGGAAAAATAATTTTCATATCTCTTCATTTGGCATAAGTAAACTTTACAGATACGAAAAACGTATTTTAAGTTCTGAATGTGTATAAAAACATAAAAATATAGGTGGTTCAAGATGTGTGGCCGACGATTCCCCACAAGCTATTATTTGCAAATTGGTTGCGTTTGTGTGACTTATTGATGTTTCATCAAAAATTCCTATTTTACGTGAAAGATCATGACAAAACTGAGATCATAAGCGTATGAGCATATTTTTGTTTTGAACTTTAGGTTCTCCATCGATGTAATTAGCGGGTGTTTTTTTTAATTATGTAAGTAATTATTTCTAACTTTTTTAGCTTAATAAATAAAAGAAGCTTTTGATGCGTATTTAAGTCAACAACATATAGAAATACATGCGTACGCAAAGCGACGACGATGACAGTTGCTTTGAGATTTTTATCTCAACACACATCTGAGATATTAAAAGTGGCCCACGTTTCCCCATGGCCCACGATACCCGACTTTCCCCTACTTATTTAAAAAAAATTGAACTCTGAATCTAAATTCTGAATCTGAATTCTGAACCGAATCTGAATTCTGAATCTGAATTCTGAATCTGAATTCTGAATCTGAATTCTGAATCTGAATTCTGAAATCTTCACATTTAAGTCAGAATATAAAAATATGTTTATACAAACCTTCTCCAATGACAAATTATCACCTTCAATCTTCAAGTCTGAAATCAGACGCTGCAGCTTCAGTCCTTTCAAGCTTCGTTGATTGTTATATCCAAACGTGTTGTATCAGAACGTGTTCAAAGAATTTATTTTGCCTGCTTCTCTGGGTACACAGAATTTTTATCACCGTATGAATTGATTGCTAATTTTTGTACTCCTCACTTCCAGCAATATTTCATTCCAGCATTAAGAACAGAATCACTTTTTCTAATTAGTATCCACTAGTTTAGGATGTTTCTTCGAACAGCGACACTAATTTGAACTTTGGTCCGGATTGAAACAACATCAGGTATTAAAAAAATGAAATAAAAACGGAGGGGATTCAGTAGATGGTACAAAAATTCTGCTTTGACTGTTGTGAGGAAAAACTACTATTCGAAAACCAGTCGTAATTCGGTTTTTTCTCCAATATGTCGTAAATTTACCCGAAGATGCCACAACTTTGCACTTCAATAGCCACTCGATCCAATACAGCAAACTCCTGCTAAACGAGCACTTTGGCTAGTAGGATGGTTTTAGTAGGTTTATTTCTCCAACTCACTAGTCACTAACTATGATTTAGTCACTTCACGATCGCGAGGTGGCTCCACGACGGGTATTGATTTTTTCTTCTCTATGTGCTAAACTCTAGAAGTAGCACCACGCGCGTCGAATTCGCCCGCGTTCTTGATCGATTCGCTGTCCGCCGAGTACTGTCGGATCGAAAATCTGGAAGCCAGCACTTTAGACGGACTAGACAAGACAGCAACAGCAAAACAGCTGGTTTGGTTCGGTTGAGTCGAGTTGAGTTGACTGTCTGCCAGGCTGCGCGCGCACTCCCATTAGCCATTAACTCTCGGAGGGGTTGTTAGTTCTGTGTGCGCGCGTGAATTAATTCCATCAACCATTCGACGGACCAACGAACTAAACTGGCTAACTGAGGCGACTTCAACGACGAAGTTCTAGCTCAGGGATCGGCAACCTTTTTGAGTAGCGCGAGCCAAATATAGTATAATTTACTAAATTTGGAAGCAACAATAAATAAGTAAATAAAGTTTACTCATACAATACCTCTATGATGTATAGAGATGTGCATCGTAATAACAAGACCGTTGAGTGAACTCGAGGCACATCCAAATTTATGAACCATTTTTTCACAATAAGTTAAATCAGGGGAGGTTCAGGAACGGCGAAGGTCCGGTATCGCAAAGAAAATTACCATTTACCGAACTTGCGGGACCCCGCGCCCTCACAATGACCGGTTAAATCTGGACTTATCCAAATTTCTCCACTTACGCACCTTCTTATTTATGCTTTAAAAATTATCGGATTTCGCGGATTTTAGCATACACCGTATTAAAGGAAACAAAACTATCGCTGTATTTTAGTTCTTAAACTTTTACTACATTAAACTTAAATTAAATACATGCGGTTTTGAACTTAAAAAACTACGGGATGCACTAACTTACTTACTTAATGATCCCGCGCCGATCCTCCGGTGCATAGGGTCGTGGTAAAAGACCTCCACTGTTGACGATCCGGAGCCAGCGTCTTCACCTGGTCCCAGTCAAGATTCTCGTCGACAGTTCGAATTTCAGCGGCTAAGCTTCGCCGCCACGAGTTTCTGGGCCTGCCTCTTCTTCGATGACCTTCTGGATTCCAATCTAGCGCCTCTCTGCAAATCTCGTTTTCATCTTTTCGCAGCGTGTGCCCAATCCATCTCCACTTACGTTCCCGAATCTCGATTTCTAGCGCCCTTTGATGACACCGGCGATGTAGTTCCTCATTCGAGATCCAGTTGCCAGGCCACCAAGCGCGGATGATATTCCGCAGGCAGCGGTTTACAAATACTTGCAGTTTTCGCGTCGTCACCGCATATGTGCACCAAGTTTCGCACCCGTACAGCAATACGGATTTGACGTTTGAGTTGAAGATTCGGATTTTTGTTCGTAGAGAGATCTAGCGTGACCGCCAGATGTTTCGGAGACTCGCGAACGCAAATCGGGCCTTTCTGATCCGGGTTTAGATGTCTTTCTTGGTACCACCATCAGGCGTTATCTGGCTACCAAGATACTGGAAGCACTCCACTTTCTCAACTTGTTGCCCAGCTACCATGAAACTGGAGAGATTTCCTGTGTTGATCTCCATTGACTTGGTCTTTCCGTCATTGACTTTGAGACCTGCTGCCTTGGAACTTTCGGTGAGGTCGTCGAGTTTGCTCTGCATATCCGGTTGCGTTTGGGCGAGCAAAACAATATCGTCAGCCAAGTCAAGGTCGTTCAGATGCTCCATTGTTGAAGGATTCCACGGCAATCCTCGGTTCGGTGCACAGTCGATCGATCCAGTCAGAATCTCATCCATTACGATTAGAAAAAGTAGCGGTGATAAAATACATCCTTGCCTCACTCCAGCAGTTACCGGGATTGGTTCGGACAAGACACCGTCGTGCAAGACCTTGCACGAAAATGCCTCGTATTGTGCTTCGATGAGATGGACTAGTTTCTCTGGGACCCCTCGTCGCCTTAGAGCCGCCCAGATGTTTTCATGGTTAAGTCGGTCGAATGCTTTTTCGAAATCAACGAACACCAGCAGAAGAGAGTCCTGGAATTCGTTGATTTGTTCCAGTATAATTCGTAGCGTTGTGATGTGGTCCACACATGATCGTCCGGATCGGAATCCAGCTTGTTGCCGTCGGAGTGTAGCGTCGATTTTCTCCTGGATCCTGTTCAGGATCACTTTGCAGAGTACTTTGAGGGTTGTACAGATCAACGTTATGCCTCGCCAGTTACCGCACTCTGTCAGGTCCTTTCTTAGGAACCTTTACGAGGATACCCTGCATCCAGTCGGCCGGGAATGTTCAGTATCCCAGATGTCAGCGAAAAGACGGGCAACATTTGTGCTGACAGGGCAGGGTCGGCTTTCAGCATTTCAGCAGGGGTGCAATCGATCCCAGGTGCTTTGTTGGATTTAATGTTTTTGATTGCCGCTTCTATTTCATTCCGGGTTGACGCCATTTTTGCGACTTACTGTTGGCGCTTCATGCTGCGGGTTCTGTTGGCAATCGCTATTCGTGACTCGGAAGAGTTGTTCGAAGTGCTCAGTCCATCGTTTGAGCTGATCTGTTCGATCGGTCAATAACTGACCTGCTCGGTCTTTCAGCGGCATTCTAGCATTAGTCCTTGCACCACTGAGGCGGCGAGAAATGTCATAAAGTAATCGGATATCTCCATTGGAGGCTGCTCTTTCCCCCTCTTCGGCTAGGGAGTTTGTCCAGGCTCTCTTGTCTCGTCTACAAGCTCGTTTAACTGCCTTTTCCAGCTCCGCATATCGTAAGCGGGCGGCTGCTTTGGCTGACCCGGTACATGCCTGCTCAATTCCAACTTTCGCCTTTCTCCTACCATCGACCATCCTCCAAGTTTCATCCGACAGCCATTCACTTCTTCTTCCACAAATTTTACCGAGAGTACCATGGCTCGTCGTGATAAAGGCATTCTTGATTCCACACCACTTTTCTTCGACTGTTCCGTCTGTCGGCAATTCCGAGGCTCGGGATTCGAGCTGTTCGACGTATGCCCTTTTCACCTCTGGATTCTCCAACCGGCGGACGTCGTATCGACACCCGACTTTCTGTTCACGTGTTCTGTTGGACACGCGCAACTCTCAGTCGTATCTCGCCAAGGACGAGGTGTTGGTCAGATGCAATGTCTGCGCTTCGTTTGTTGCGGACATCAAGAAGGCTCCTTCTCCATTTTCGACTGATGCAGATGTGGTCAATTTGATTTTCTGTTCGGCCATCTCGGGATACCCAAGTGACCTTATGTGCTGATCGATGGGGGAAGAGCGATCCGCCAATCACCATGTTGTTGTTGCCACAAAATTCTACAAACAGTACAACGTTTTCGCTCATTTGTCCCAGACCATGGCGCCCCATGATGCGCTCAAGGTCCTGATTGTCGGAGCCAATCTTTGCGTTAAAGTCGCCCAAATGGATTTGAATGTCACCCTTCGGAATTTTCTCTACCACGCTGTTCAGTTGACTGTAAAACCGCTCTTTCTCCTGCAAATCGGATGCGTCAGTTGGGGCATATCACTGGACCATTGTAAGGTTTCGAACCCATGTTCTAAATAGGGCTACGATTATTCTTTCGTTTATCGGTACCAACTCCTCGTTCCCGAGTAGCGTGTTGCCAGAGTAAAGCAGGACTTGCCCGGACTGTGTCTTGTGTTCTCCAGTGTTAGGACAACGGACTTCGCTCAGTCCCAGAGTTTCCAGCTTGAAGCGGCTAGCTTCTCTAGCAAGTTCAGCCAGCTTGCTTTGTTGGGCAAGGGTTAAAACGTTCCAAGTTCCAATTCTTGTCCGTGTTTACATGCTAAAATTCGTCGCCAAAGTTCCAGGTCGGTTCAGCTGAAAATATATTTTATTGGTTTGTTGTTTAACATTATTTATATTGTAGATACTTCAAAACTTAAGATCTAAACTAAAATCTGATATATCAAGTTTACAAGAGTTTTTTTCTTATTATTTTACCTTTTTCCTTAATATTTGATAAATTTTCACCAAAGTTTTCCTTTCAATTGAAGTCTTCAAGATCCCTCATTTATTTTTGAAGCTTCTAATAAACTGGAAACTTTTTTGACTTATTTTCGAATATACATAATGATTTTAAATTAATAATTATTTATATTGAGGAACTTTAACCCGAATAATGAGATACTTTTAGTATCACTTTTTTTTTACTATGCATTTATGCAAGTATGCAATCGATGCAGCCGAAAATTCAATATCATACCTACAAACTGGTCAGAAAAAAGCGCCTTACCCCACACATCATTTGCAAATGCCATTCATGAGCGCAAACACCCGCAGATTCTCAAAGGTGAAGAAGTCTTGTAGAACCTATAGGGCGTGTGCCTTTGAAACCAAGTTCTAACACCGCCTGCCCGTATATGTTGAAAAGTTTTTTTTTCCTCTGCCGCTAACACTCGGCTTCTCGGACGCTCGGACTGCCCTTAAGACGAGAGAGAAGGTTATTAATTCCTTCGCCCGTTTCAGTTAACTTGCTGATGATTAACGTGAGCTTAGAAAATCCATTGATAAGCGGTGTTGGTAGAATTTTCAAGTTCACATGAGCGAGGCGCGTTACGTGTGGAGTAACTCCCTACTTGAAATCAGCACCGTAGTATCTAGTGACATGAAGGTGGTTGTGCTTTGAATTATTATCTAGCAGTACCTACTCGTATGTCGTATGTAAGAAGCCAGCATAGCGCGACACCCACCGATTCGTTCGGGTGATGTGCCGCCGTTTAAGTTCTGAGTCTGAGACAGAGACAGAGAACCCTCATCATGAGCAAGCTCTGGCTTCGTCAATCCGATCGTTCGTCCATTCGCGCAATACATCATGTTAGTAGGGCAGGGGTCGGCGACCTGTAACTCGCGAGCATCATGCGACTTCACGTTCGTTCGCAAATCACAGTATCAATAAATATCAATAGAAAACGCTCACTGAAGAATATAGGTACTAGGTTGCTATGAAAAAAAAACCGATATCTGAACTTTGCTTGTACCGTGGTTGAATTAAATACATCTTTCGATTGTTAATCGACGGCGACGAGCTGGAGATAGTCGAAGACTTAGTCTATCTCGGCTCACTTGTGACCACAGACAATGACGCCAGCCGTGAGATCCGGCGGCGAATGATCACCGGAAGTCGTGCCTACTATGAACTCCACAAGCAACTGCGATCGAGGAGACTTTGCCCTCGCACGAAGTGTAACCTGTATATGACGCTCATTAGACCGGTTGTTCTCTGCGGGCACGAGACATGGATATTAGGAGAACCTGCGAACACTCGGAGTATTCGAGCGACGAGTTTTAAGAACCATCTTCGGTGGCATGCAAGAGAACGGAGTGTGGAGGCGAATGATGAACCACGAACTCGCGCGACTCAATGGCGAACCTAGCATCCAGAAGGTGATGAAGACTGGCCGGATACGCTGGGCAGGACATGTTCCGAGGATGCCGGACGACTGTCCTGCTAAACAGGTGTTCGCTACGAATCCGGAAGGAACGAGACGAGCAGGGGCGCAATGAGCGAGGTTGTTAGACCAAGTGGGGCGTGATCTGGCGAATGTTGGATGTCCGAGAAATTGGATAACGGTTGCAACGGACCGAGTGAATTCTAGGAATTATGTTCGTCAAGTTATGTCGTGTCGTGACACAGAATACTATGAAAATCGATAAAGTCGATTGCTTTGATTTAGTAATTATTTTAAATTTCCGAAACTAATATCTAGGTACCTTTTTTTTTTAATTCTTAAAATATGTATTTATTAAGGCCGTTTACTTTTACAGTATTTTTGTGCCGAGGGTTTCCACTTAAAACTAAATGAGGAGTAAAAGGGTGAGGATACTGGGGAAGGGTAGGAAGAACAAAATCACTGTTTGATGTCGATGCGTGATCGACTTCGAGTTGCTCGAGCTTCTCCTGGAGGGATGGAATTGGGATCAGTGTTAAGCTCACCATCATGTGCACCTTCACGAGTTGAAGGTACTTGAGTTGAGGGCTGAGGCTGAGGCAAGGCGGGGTTTCGTTTCCTGGGGGGCGATTCGAGCTCCAAATTTTGTGTTGCCTTTGGAGCTTCGGTTGATGGTCGTTGATGTGATGCGGTGTTTTCTATTCTCGTACGTTTCTGTTGACTGCTCTGCTGTTGGGTTTCTTCTCGTTGTTGCTGCTGTTGGTTCGATTGTTGCGGTGGTAGATTTTCGGTTCGGAGTGTTTTATCATTCGGCTGGACAACGTTCTGTTTAGCTAGGTATTCTTTAACGTATCGATTTACTGTTATTTATTTCCGAGATTTGCAGAAAGGCGCTTGACTGGAATCCAGATTAGCATCGAAGAAAAGGCAGGCCCAAAAGCTCGTGGCGGCGTAGTCTAGGCGCTGAAATCCGCACAGTTGACGAGAACCTTGGCTGGCAGCAAGTTAAGACGCTGGCTCCGGATCGCCAGCAGTGGAGATCTTTTATCTCAGCCCTATGCGTCGGTCAATCGGCGCCGGACCCTTAGGTAGGTAGGTAGGGGTAGGTAGGGTTCATATTTTTGCG
Source organism: Uranotaenia lowii (assembly GCF_029784155.1). NCBI lineage: Eukaryota > Metazoa > Arthropoda > Insecta > Diptera > Culicidae > Uranotaenia > Uranotaenia lowii. The sequence continues at coordinate 152,474,425 of NC_073691.1, read as the reverse complement.
TATTCTACAACTTTGTAGAACAAAATAAAGCTGTATCTCTTAAAACGAAAAAGTTAGAATTTTCTATTTTTACATTGTGGACTTTTGATAATTTTTGTTCCTTCAATTTCTGATGCATGTTCTTAAGACATTTTAGACCTAAAATGGAAGACAAAGACGGTATGGAAAAAAGTTCCACTTTTTGCCCTTTTTGACTACTGCGCGCCGGTGGGTCATTAATGACGTTTAGAGCTTCCACAATTCGAAATTCGAATCATTGAGCTTCACAGAGTTCTGCAGATCCATCCCAAATTGATATTGAGTATTAAAGTTAAAAAGAGAATTGCCGACTTTTCAATTGTCCACAATATATTCGTTACCTCTCTCGTACGCAGTCAAATTGCGCTGAAAGCTTCTGCGCCAAACTGGCTCGAGAATTTACTGATAGAATTTGCGTCAGGTTTTGCTTTGACTGTTGATCTTGTACTGAGTGAGACTTCTGCCAATTTAGGTACCTGTTGTTAGTATAGCTAGAACTGTGACCTGTCGAGTAAAACCGGTTCCAATAGTGGAACTTAAATGTAGTAAGCAATTTCCGTTAAAGCTTTAGGATGTACCAAAAATGTCGTCTTGGCAATATATTTTTTTAATCAGACTTCGATTAAAGTTGCTGCATCTGGAAACAGCGAAGCATCCTAAATCACCATTGAAATTCAAGTTGAATTTTTAGTACCAGAATACATGGCTTTCGACATAACAAAATATAAAAAAAGGTTCGAGAAAAAATAGTCTTAAAGCTCAAATGCGGCTCTGACGAAAACACAGCCGCTAAAATGTTTGAAAATAGCGGTCACACTTTTCCAATTTGTTATTCTTCATCAGAATCAAAAGTCGGAGTAGATATTTGTATTCATTTCTCCAATTAAAAACTATTCCATTCAGAAGCTACAGTATAAATGTTTTCGTCATCAGCAGGCCCAATTGCAACGCAAAAAATCGTCCCAATATGGAATGCAACTGTAAGGTGGACTAACGAAATTGCCAAAAATGCACCTGAACGGTGTTTGTTTGTTTGTTTGTCTTCCTGGTGTCTAGTACCGAGAAAAACGACAGACTGCATTTTTGTTTATCAACGAAGTTACCGTCTCAGTCATTTAAAGTTTGCTGACACAGACAGAACTTTCAATGAGAGTGGCACTCGTTTGATGGCGTAATAAATAATGTTTCTCTTCCGAAAAATTTATGCGAACTATGCATGCAACACTTTAAGCTCTGTTAAATTCATAAATTTCAATAAGTTATTTAGAAATCACATACCAATCTTTTTGAAATAAAAAGCTTATGCATTTGTAGGTATTCTTATTGAAAAGGAAAAGTAGTTACGACAATCAAGAAGAGAGATTTCACATTTTTTTCCAAATCCTTTTTAAACCATGGGTGGTTTCAGATTTTCTGTAAACGATGCTTATTTTTAAGCATCGCAAAAAACGTTGATCCTTAATCCTAAATAAAATTTTGTACCATGGATTCGTCTGTAACCAAGTAATAATTTTAACTTTATCCCGGCTTGCACAGCTCTCTCAAAGCTATCGTATAAAATTATGACAATAGCCAAAGTGCATTCTATGCTTTAGCAAAGCTGCATTAAAGCTAACATTTGTACCTACTTGTTTGCCTACGATTATAAACACCTATAAAGATAATTTCTAATCTTCAATAAAACGATACTTAGATGTAATATCCTTGATCTGCACTAGTCCACGTTCCTATCAAGACTCAGCCTCGCTCTCGTCCTTCCTCATTATTTATACTTTTCTCTACTCGTGTGTCACCGCTCTCATTTATCTTATTATGTGAGATTGCCATATTCTTCAGGATACCACATCCTCTCTTTGCACCAAAAGCTTTATGATGGCATCTTTCCAATTCCAGGTATTCTTGATGCAAGATTCACCTAAAGCTTAAAACAACTCTTCCCTATCACTTCTTCACGATTTTTCGCTAGCTTACTTTCTTCTCTTCCATCTTTTTTTGTTTATCTCTTCCCTGCATATTCAATATCTTTCAACTGTATACTCTCTCTCCCTCCCTCCGTTCATTTCTTTTTCATCATCATAATAATACATTTTTTTTTAATTTTCTTAGTGGATTTTTTTATCCATACACTTTTTCTGCTTCCTGTTTATTTTCATCTCTCGACTTGGTTTTTCCGCTCTTCAGTTTTCTTTTCTTTGAACTAAAGCTTTTTGGTAATCATTATAGTTAATGGATTTTCGTCTCTTAGCTCGTAAATTTTCATTTGATAGTAATCTCACTTCGAGATTCCACTTTTACTCTGTCTGGCCATGGCTTACACTCTGACTCAGAATTGTTTTATTTTTTCTTTCTATTCTCCTTCACCTGCCCTTGAGCTTATACTCAGATTCAGGATTCAATTCGTTTTCTCACTATTTTCTACTTCTGACCGGGAGCTTATACTCTGGCTCAGGCAGTATCCAATTTCACCTGACCGTGAGCTTATACTCTGATTCAGGAGTTTTCCAAATTATCCTGACCATGAGTCAATACTCAGATTCAAGATTTTTTTCCAAATTATCCTGACCATGAGCCAATACTCAGATTCAAGATTTTGTTCCAAATTATCCTGACCATGAGCCAATACTCAGATTCAGGATTTTTTTTACTGTTTAACCTGACCATGAGCCATACTCAGATTCAGGATTTTTTTTTACTGTTTAACCTGACCATGAGCCAATACTCAGATTCAGGATTTTTCCACTGTTTAACCTGACCATGAGCCATACTCAGATTCAGGGTTTTTTTACTGTTTAACCTTACCATGGGCTTATACACCGATTCAAGGTTTAGTCAATTTATCCAGACCAAAATTTCACAACTTTGTGAAATAGAGAAAATATCGGTCGTCACACCATATCAACTGGCAACCCTATTTGTTTGCTCTCTTCATCGATTTCCTCCTCCCACGAATCTCTTCGAGCGAGATATTGTTTCGCCGACCGTACCAACATCGGCCAGCTAGCAACTAAGTGCGGGCTGGCTGATCACAATCATTCGCGAGTATCGGCATGCCCCGTACACCTTCTTCGTCCTGCCACCACCTTTGTCGTTGCACCATCATCTTTCGGGCACCGCTGTTGTACTGGCCTAGCCTTGCCACCATCATCATCCTAACACTGCCCCTCCCTCGAATCGAAAATGATTCACTAAACTCTTTTCTCGAGGGAAAGGCAGCGCTCCTGCTTAGGTCGCCAATGTAATATCCTTGATCTGCACTAGTCCACGTTCCTATCAAGACTCAGCCTCGCTCTCGTCCTTCCTCATTATTTATACTTTTCTCTACTCGTGTGTCACCGCTCTCATTTATCTTATTATGTGAGATTGCCATATTCTTCAGGATACCACATTAGAGATCTTTGTTAAAACGTGCCTTGTTTTATGAGACCCTTTCAACTTTTGGATTCGTGGTGTTGTTCCAGAGAAATTGATCTCCCAAGCAAATGTTGATCCTTGAAAATGTTTCGATGATTGAACTGAAAAAAAACATTCTCTTTTTTCATTTGTAATTCTCTTTTTTCATTTCTAATACATCTACTCTCCTGCCGCCGAGACTGTTGGTGTGTTACTTGGGTAAGCAGAAAAAATGTCTGCATATACCTTGTTGCCCGCGGGCTATAAGCCTTTTGACCCCCGGAAGTATGCAAACATTTTTATTTTTATCTACACAAATGCTCACAGGCGGATCTACGATGTGAAATTTCCATTAAAAAAATCTCCAAAATGACGAATAAGATAGAAATAGAGCGTCAGATCGACGCATGGGAATTATGCCAATTTTATCTTTTTTTTGAGTCAATGACCTCGAATTTCAGAACATTCATATCATAACCAAAGTCATCACCACACCAAATGTTCATTGTCAAAGTCAACTCTTCCTAAGCTATCGCAAGTCAATTATTGAATCAATTGTGCCAATTGATGTGTGTTTTTAGACGTAGACGCAGGCTCTATTCAACCACGTTGTTTCTTCCTTTTCCATTTTTTTCTCTTGTGTATTTATGATCATCATTGATTGACCAGAGCATTTCAGTTTTGGAATTGTCTAGATTTTAGCGCTATTTAAGGTTCATAATTTTCGTCAGACTTTTTTTCAAACGTCGACTTAGTTATTGATTTTGGTAGAGTAAAACTATTCCAGTTCTAAACTTTTCGATTGAATTAATTGTTGAATTTGGTAAACTATAATATATTAAGTGCCCAAGCCCTGAAGTTAATTTTAACGTTCATAATTGAAAACAATATTTGAAAATTTTAAAAATGATGGAAATACAAATTAATCGATTTTTCAATTTAACTGTTTATTTCACCTTGTTATTTAAAAAATACAGTCATGTATTTAGACTTTTCGTCATTCTTTCAACACAAGGAATCCTTTAACAAAATAAAGTCAATACCTCCTTGATAATACCTGATTCCAACATACTTTTTTCTAGACCAAACCCCAATAGGTAATATATTAACGTTTCTTCCAATCACCATCAGCTATTGAAATCACCCACTAACCACAGCGAGGGTCTTAGGTAGACCACATATAGAAATATGTTTCTTGCCAGTGAGGAATGTAAGATAGAATCAAGTTTGTCAAGGTTCCGGTCAACGGAACATTGTTGCCGATGCCTTGCAACAGTCTAGCAATTTTCTCCTTGCTGTGCCGATCGTAAAAAGGTGACCGCATCAGGTACAGTAGCATCCCGACGCATCGACGGGACAGTTCCTGTTTTTGGTCTTTGGATAGGTCTTCCCGATGCTTGTAGTAGATCCGAAGACTGCAAATTGATAGAAATAACATGGATTAGTTTCAGCGCATTCGTACTAAAATAGTACTGAGACATTCTTACCTAGCCACATCGATTGCCATTGGAACTAGATAGGACTTCCAGCTCATGCTGCCATACCGCTTCATACAGGCCAAATGCACCAAGGGTTTAACAATGTACAGGAGCTCTGCCGTTTTGATGAATTTACCGGCGTATTGCGATGGATAAAGCACAGGTTCATGCTTCAAAGGTTGCCAATCGCGAGCGATGGCAGGCGGGGCACCATCGACTTTACGCAGCGCTCGCCCGGAACGTTTTAACAGAACCGTTTGGTTTTGATCCAAGAAGCTAGAAGTCGTAGTCGGGATCTCGGATCGGAGCGATTCGTTCAAGTTTCGTCTGTCCAACGACGGAATGGGAGGATTTTTTACAATTTTGTTGTTCTGACAGTAGAGTGTCAGAATCAATCGACCAATGCATCTGCGAAACAAGGACGTTAAAGTCAATGTACTAACAGGTTTGAAACAGGCGAAAAAGGGTATCGAAGCAGGATTAATCTAAAACAAGGTGGTATTGATAGAACCATAAGTCACTTACTTGATTGTCTGTACGACTACGATGACGAACCATCGTGCCCGGGATCCCCAAGTCTTGTGCACCGACAGTTCTATGAACACCTCACAGTACTCTAGGGTGGTTAGCAGAATTTTTATCCGCCTGGTCAGTGTACCGGATTCGGCTTCCGGCACCAATCGATTATTGGCTTTTTCAATTATCCGATCGTTGTAGAATACCAGCAGATTGGACAACGAATAGACTAGCTCGGACAGGGCCGAGGATTTGTTGATTTTGCCTAAAATTAAGTTGGTAAACATTTTTAAACATAAGAAGGAATATTTTGCAAAATTATATTACACTGAACCTCAAAAATACCCAAACTTGAGAACTTTCCCCGCCAACCCAAATGAAACTCCCTCCCTACAGGTTTGGGTATTGGTGGCATAAACCAAAGTTAAGCTTTTAAAGGAGAACTCATCCCCCAAAATCTGATACCGCAATAAAATGGAAATCAAAATAAAAAAAATTACTGCAGGTACGGGAATCACACCCATACCTGCAATGGCTCTGCGATTACCATCTCAGGATGCTAACCGCTCGACCACCGAAGAGTTGTTGAGAGAGGCACCTACATCATCGTATATGCGAAACTTTCTGCGAATGAAGCGGGAATAAAAGTTATCCCCCAAAAAAAACAGTTCTTCGCTTTGAACTTACCCCCCAAACCTAAATCTGCCACGATGGAGGTA
>NC_073691.1:152442804-152467804 GCF_029784155.1 Uranotaenia lowii | reverse complement strand
ACACACTATTAATTTTTTGGTGTAAATTTATGTCAAATTGGATGCACAAAACTGAAGCATCATTTTTGACATAAAATTACACTAGAGAAGACAGAAACGCTTGAAGCCATAAATAATCGGAGACGTAAAATTACATCGAAAAGGATATAACTTTATGTCAAACTGGATGCACATAAATATATCATCGCATTTCACATAAAATTACATTGATTTCGACATAGAATTCAACAGAGTCCAATCAATACATCAATACAGGGATTTCTTTACATGCAAGAAAAGCTGTAAAACTAAGAGCGTGTAATATTCCAATACTAACAACTGAATTTTCAGAGCGGCGGGTAAAAAATTGTTTTCTTGCCTTTCAAAAATAACAGAAATGGTCATCCCCAAATGAGAAAGAATTTGTGATATTGTAACGCATAGCAATAAATCTAAACACAATTAGAACAAATCAAATTTTATTGGATTTTGTTTACATTTTCACAATAAATTAACAGCCAACATAAACCGACAATAATTGTGAAATTTATCCGTCCATCATCTAATATTTAGGAACTAGGTTTACGAGAAGGAATTTACAAACTACAGTGCCGTTCATAATTCTATACAAAGTTTCCGTGCTGCAATTTAAACTTAAATTTCAAACTGCTGTAACCTTTTACTAAGTAGATATTTTCTTTTCATCCGAAATTATATTGAAATTGCATCTATCGGTGAATGCCCAAAAATTGTACCACATGATAGTTTTATCTTCTAAGATTTGCTCTGTAGAATTTTAACTTAGGTATTGCGTGATTTCTGAGATATTTAGGCTTGAGTGAATTTCAATAAGAAAATAACATTTTTTTGTTAAGTCTCAAGTCACACAGAAACATCAAAGAAACGCCAAATTTCATAGGATAATTATTTATCCTTCATAAAATGTTTGAAATATTCACAAACAAAAAAGTTATGAAATTCCAAAGTTGAAAAAAATCTATCAACAGAACTGTAATTTCCATAATGGAAGTAGCGAAATGTTGATCATAGTACTTGCCCTTTTCCTAGGAAAACCATGGCGAGACCCACGATCTTCTTAGATCCTTGCCCATTTTTAGCTTCCTGGTTGTAGACTTGGACCGATACCGGGTAGACCTTCGTTACGTTGGCTTCCATTGGTGCACCGGAAGTTTTTAAACGGCCAACTTCTTCAGATAGGTACCATTCCGACTAATGTTGAAAAAGGCATGGAATGGGGCTATTCTGCGTCGCAAATTCCTGTTAAATTTATTGTCGCACATTCTATAAAAAGATTTGAAAAGATTACCACCGGACATAACAAATGAAAGAAATATTTTACCTGAACAGCACCCAGCTGATGAGTTTCAGAAGTGGATATCCGATTGGGTAGTAACGTTTCACTGCAAGTTGCCGACATTGATTTTGTTTTCGAATGGTATCGGAACCGCACCGCCTGAGCCTCCGAAAGCTGGAATATATGAAACTTTCACTTCTGAACACTAAATGTTTACACTTAATACACTTAAAAAACTCACCTGAACGCAGCCGCCAATACCAGCATCTTTTCTAAGGTAAAGCAACCTATCGTCAAGAGTAGCCAACATTATTAGCCGGAACCGAAGTCACTTGTGGGCCACTTTTTTATCTTTCGGAATGATTTATTCCGTCGTTCTGTAAAGTTGATCAGAAGTAATCAGAATATCCAAATCAAAACAAATGAAACTTATGCGGGAGAATGAAGAGATTTTTTTCGAATGGGAGGGAGAGAAAGTTTTTCATGGGCGTACGGAAATGGAAAAAATGAAAAATGGGACTTATTGAAATTAGTAGGTATTTATAAAATTTTACAAAAAGTATGAACATTTGAATTCAAGATATTATGATGTGGTGAAACCGTGTATTTACATTTCTATTTTTTTTAAATTGTTGGTTGGTTTAAAGAGGCTGGAAGTGAGAAATACATATTCCGATGTTTATGGATACCCCCTAAGTAAGATGCTCAATTTTCACTCCTCCGTATCCCGTACCGATATCCTGCAGTACGGGAGCGGAAAATGTAGAAGTAAACAAAACACAAACAATCTCTGAAACAAACCAAACATAGCCGGTCAAACAAAATCGTTCCCCCACAATGGAAACGGAAAGTGAAGTGAACGTGAGCTGTACAAGGGTGAAAGAAAAGTGTATAGGATGCGTCACCAGCATTGTTCGTGGCCACTGTATTCACGAAGATTCCTACGCTGTGCACCAGAGACGGGAATACTGAACTAAATGCAGCAGGAGACCGGTTGCTGGAGTCATGCAATTACCGTGATAACGGCAGTGAAGTGCCGTGCAGACCTCGCTTATGGTTAGAGAATATTTTGAGGCATTTCTGGTTTAAGATCCGATAACAGTTCTCACAAAGATCTCTTTCAGTAGAACTAATTCCTTACAAAAAGCCATTGGTCACATTTGGACAAAAAAAATTCTAATTTAGGTTGAAATTGTCCAGCGACTGGAGCGTCCATTGGGTTGTGAACTGAAACCCGAATGCGGCGGCAGGGAAACTGTAAAATAAAATTCTTGGTTGCTTTTATTGCTAGTCTATGGATTTTTTACTCACAGTTTTTCGGATAAGCTCATCTATCGCAGCTTTTGATGCGGGTGTTCCCATCATCGTTTTCTGTCACTTCCACTGTCCGGTGGTAATCCTTTTTAGTTCAGAATTAAGATCAACTACCTTGCGCAATATTCGAGGCAAATCTGATAGACACATTTTTTCATGAAACATTTCATACAACTTTATGCGGAAATATGCCATTCTCCGGCAGATTTGTTGACGATTTTCATTCTTTCTGTTTACATTCATAATTTTTTTTTTCTTTTTAGTTTTCCACGGTTTACACTCATTATAAACTCATTATGTTATTATTTATGTCCCTCAATTCCAACCCGCGGCAAACTACTTGAATGCGTCACAGGTCACAGGGGTAGTCAATGACTGTTTGATTTTAATTATTCAATGTTTTTACATTCACATAACATAAAAATACATCCCTTATGAAATAAATTTAAATCTTTTCGAGCTTAACGTTCGTTCAAAAGTGTAAATTTTGGTGGTGTGTGTAGTTTAGATAAAAAATGATGTAAAATTAGATCTGATCTGAATTAGGTAGAGAAAACAATTAGGTGTTGAAGCGTTTCTGTCTCGTTTAATTTTCGAAAATTTTTGGTGTGTACGCATTCCGGGCAATAAGGCGAGCTGATAAGCTTAAACCGATGAAGGTATTGCTTAAAGCACCCATGACCCGAAAGGAACTGCGTCAGGTAGAAGTTGACCTCTCCATACTTCCGATTTACCCAGTCTGAAAGTCGCGGGATTAGCCTATGCGTCCATCTTGCGTTGTTCGGTGCGTCCCATTGCTTCTGCCACTTGAGCATTGACGCTGCTCGTTGAATTTTACGCACTCCTCTTACAGCTCTTGCTTTGTAACACTCCATATCCTCCGCCAGAGTTATGTGTGCTCCGTAATTTGGATCTGTTGCGCTCTACCTCTATCGCGGAACTCCAGGCCGCTCCTCCGTATCGTAGTTTCGACACTGCTACGCTCGCAAGGAGACGTCTTTTGCTACTCTTTGGGCCATGGCAGTTCGGCATAATCCAGACCAATGAATCTATGACTTTCGATGTACTTTCACAACAGTATTTGACATGTGCACCAAAATCATGAGCACGATATCGTCAGCAAATCGGACTATCTGCACGCCTGCTGGTAGTTTCAGCGTTAACACCTCATTATACATGGCATTCCAAAGCACAGGTCCGAGTATGGAACCCTGTGGAACACCCGCTGTTAGGGCAGTTGATCGTAACCCAGTTTCGGTTTCGTACGTCAGGATTCGATTTTCGAAGAAGGTTCCTATTATCCCGCAGAGGGTATTGGGAACACGCCTCCTGTGAAGCGCTTTGGCAATCGCTTCCCAGGAGGCGATCGTCACAATGGTGCAGTGACGAACACCTGTCCGCTTCTGTTTATATGCGCGCTTCGCGTACTCTGTCACGATTTGGATGGCGTCCACCGTAGATCTCCCTTTCCGAAACCCGAACTCTCCAGCAGCTTACCAAGGGTGTACAACAGACAAATGGGTCTATATGATGATGGATGCCCTGGGGGTTTCCCAGGTTTCGGTAGTAGCACCAACTTCGCCGTTTTCCACGTATTGGGAAAAGATCCCTCGTCGAGACACTTTTGTAGCACCACTCTGAAGGTATCCGGAATGGTCGGTACTGCCACCTTCAGCACTGCATTTGGGAATCCGTCCGGACCAGGGGCCTTATTCACCGCAAGTTTCTTAGCGATAGCCACAAGTTCTTCGTTCATTACTGGCTCGATGTCGTGGGCACCCGCGTCGTACAGGGTAAGTGGCCAAAGCGTCGGGCCATGCTGTGGGAAACGCAACGATCTCTCTCAGTTTTTCCGGACACTTTTCGGTCGGCGACCTTGGGCCACTGAATCTCGCCAGTGAAACTCTATAGACTTGGCCTAATGGGTTATCACCTACGCTCTGGCATAACGCTCTGTAGCAGTTTTCTTTGCTCGTTCTAATAGCTCGCTTAAGTGCCACCCTGGGTGCTCGGTAAACGGCACCTCTCGTTTCTCTATAGGCTTCGTTTCTTGTCCGTTGAGCTCGTCGCCTGGCTTTTAGACAGCTAGTACGAAGCTCAGCTATTTCTGAGGTCCACCAGTAAGCTGGTCGTCAGCACCACTTCGGTGTATTCCTTCGGTTGGGTGCTAGAATGCAGAAGTGCTTGACTCGAACAAAACATTAAATGAGAAAATACTTGCCTTGCTATGGACCGCCTGACTGATATCTACACAGGACACGACTTGAAGCAGGGACGGGCGGTCGTTGGTGGTCAGAGAAAAAAAATACTTCCAAATTGCCTTGATCGGTGCGTTAGAGTACAATGTTTTTTTTCGTAGTATTCCGTCTTACGACATTACTTGACGAACATAATTCTTAAAACTCACTCAGTACATGAGAACCGTTCTCCGCGAAGGCTCAATGTATATCATTCAAAATCCGGTGAATTTATTGAGTATTTAGACGTCTACAAAAGCAAACAAAAAATTGTGAGAAATGGTAATTTTCGCACCTTTAACACCCATATATTTTTTGAATTTTTGGATCTTAAAATCTCCCTCCTATTTTTGTACTCTAAAAAACTAAAACTTTTTTTTTGTTTTTAGAACCAACTAAAGTTTCACTTATGTTTGAATTATAAAGAAACAATATTTTGTTGGTCTCTGTAAATTGAACCTAAAGTAATCTAAAAATGCGTTTTTTGGAAAAAAAAAACTACCAAAGATTCATAAAAAAGAATTGCTTCATATAGGATATTAAAAGAACATTCAAACAGAATATTTGTGTTTATTAGGTACTTATGGCGTTAATTCATGGCAGGTTTAATTGCAGAATTGAAATGGTCTTGTATTAATGTTGAAAACTAGAGATTTACCGCCAAAAACCGTTAAGCCGAATAACCGGCTCACCGAATAGTTGAGCTAGGTATTCGGCCGAGTATTTATTTTTTTCAAATTTATACAAAAACAGACTTCTTAAATTTTTCAACCGATAATGGATAATTTATAAAATATCCAAAAGTTATGTTGAAAAACCTTCAAAATCATCAAAAACTCACGGTTTCAGTAAAACATATTTCAGATGTATTTCTCACTGTAGATAGCTTTATACTTTGATTTACGTTTATTTCAAATTTACTTGATATATCCAGGCTTGCCCAAAAACCAAATAAAGAATTCGAGAAAAGTTAAACCTGACCGGGATGGCCTCATATTTTTTCAAACTTTCCGCAGAAAGTATTGTATGCTTGAGGTCAGAGATCATTGATCTTTTTGTCATCTATTTTGATAACATCTAGCAAAAATTACACTTTCATCTATTTAGATATAAAAAAAGCTATTTAAAATAGCTTAATACCTGTTTTGACATGTTTTGTCCAATTCTCTTTTGTGATTATAACGTCCTAGAACCTACAAGCCATCTGATGTATTTTTAGCTAATGGTGACATTTTGAAAATGAAATAGACTTCTACTTAAAAAAGATCTGATACATCTGGTTGGAAATAATCGATTTAAAAACATGAGGGACATTAAGATGGCAGAAATAGAAGATTTCTATAAGAAATAGCAGTAGAAATAGAAATATTTCTTTTGAAAACTCAACAAAATATTCGGCCGAATATTCGTTTGGCCGAGTAGTTGAAAAGGTCAATATTCGGTGTTCGGCCGTTCACCGAATATCACTATTCGGTACAACTCTATTGAAATCCTTCTTTAGCGAACGTTGACAAAAGTTTTGTAAAGGGTTCTATAAAAGTTTTATAGTAGTCACCAGCAGGGCAATTTACAGCAGGGACAGTAGCAATTAGGTATGAAATTCAAATATTTTAGTACAAATCTCAGATTTTGGGCATTGAACAAAAACTATTCTCGATTGACACGTGCTGAGTTCTGTTGCAATTTCCAAGAGTTTTATTCAGGTTTCTTCTAAAATTTTCTAATTGGCGTTTTTTTTAAACTTTTTTTTGAATAAGCTCTTTCCCATACCAGTAAAATTTCGAGGGATTTCAGTATCAGTCTTAGTGTCAGAATGCCAAAATCCATTTTGGATTGACACTCACAACAAAAGCAATAAACAGATTTTTTGTTTTTGTTTCCTTCGAAATATTGATCTAGAAGAAAGTGTGGTTATTCAAAGCAGATTAAGATAGCCTGAAACTATAGCCATGCTATTCAAAATTAGGTTAATTCAAAAACTCAAATTCTTCGAGTTTCACACTTTTTGCGATGTCAAAGAAAAAAGTGTAACCACTGACAAGCGAAGAAAATATTGCGTCAAGTTTATGTTGACAATTTTTTTTTATTGTAACCCCCATGAGGTATTCGACGTAAGGGGAAACCTATTCGTTTTTTTTTTAATTTTTCGAGGTAGGATCTCAGCTGTCTTTATTGTTTGAATATTTTTTTTTTTAATTTAATAACAACTACGAAACCAATCGACCACAGTTTACCGAATCAAACTTTCCGCAAGTGCCACTTGAATTATGACCAATGTTCGTCGCGGCAGAACAAGTTCTACAGAAGCCCCAGCAGCAGGTATTATTATTCCTAGCACCTAAGTTTAATTTGTGTCCAGTTGAGTGCCAAGCAAACGCAATAAAATTCATAGAAACAGTCATAAACAACAAACAGATTCTATCGAAGGTAAACAAACGTATAATCGAATACAATTAACGAGAGCAGAACAAACAAATTGACTTTGCCAATTGACAAACTAAGGTGGGAGCAAGAAGGAAAAATCATTAGGATTATGTGGAGTTAACAAAAAAAAAACCCAAGAAAAAATGGCAAGAGTGACACAAACAGAAAATATAATACAATAAGAACAATCAACTTCAAACTACTTCACTGCTGTGATAGATTAGATAATGTAAGCGTACGTTTATGTAAGATTCTCCTCTTAGATTTGATGGATTCTAAGCTACAGTAGGGGTCTGATGATTAAAAGTCAAAAATCGAAACAATGGGTTTCAAAGATCAAATTTTGGTTCGGGATTGGAACTCACAATCATAGTTTTGAATAATTTGCTGGTTGTGTTTGGTATTTGCAAATATCAATCCGAAAAATAACAGTTTTAAGCTGACCACGTTGTTTGACCCCTACTGTAATTTAAAAAAATAACAGTGCAATGATGATAATGACCTTTATCCATCGAGAGAATAGCGTGTTAAGAGAGTAAACGAAAACAAATTCAAACAATGCGAGGTGTGATCGCGAGAGATATATGGGTATTGAGGAGATACATCAATCAAAATTGGCAGTGCGATTAGAGCCCGGGTGTCAAGTGACCTCGATGCCGGTCAGGGTGCCGCCATGCCAAATGCCGGAACAACCGTGAGCGAATGCATAGCTCCGGATCCGAGCTATTTACTATGATGTTACTAAGGCAAAACGTGTGAACTTTATGTTCCGTTCTGTACTGGATTAACGCTATCCACCATTATCTGGTATGAAATACCACCTTCCAAGTGGCAATGATGCTTCATCGGTCGGTAGGAGGAAGTAGTGGCATAAGATTTGTAAATACTAGGTACTGTAGAACAAATGTTAGGAAAGCAGTTGGTTTTCATCTTCTTTCCGCCGCCATTAAATGGAAGATGTGCATTTAGTCGAGCACCTACCTGTAGCAGGAAACCGATGAGCTGAAACAGAAAAAAAAACAAAAACAAGGTGTAGATACTGAAAGGTCACAAAACAACAACAATCGATAGGGTAGAGTTGGATTATATTGAACGGTGAAGAGCACTTAGTTAGGAACAGTCACTGATCAATGTACATAAATAACAATCAATAGCGAATAAGTTATTTTAAAAGTATGAAATCAATTTTCTTTCTTTTTCTAAGAGTCCGAAATTCCATGGTAATTTTACTCCGGGTGACATATTATTAAAAAAACCCTCCCTGGAAGGGGGGAGCAGGTCTTTCAGCTGGCACCTATCTTCTATGTATATAAAAATGGATTTCTGTCTGTCTGTCTGTTTGTCTGTTCCATATAGACTCGGAAACTATACTGATCAGCTTCTTCGAACCACTTTCTCCCCGCTTCATCCGCTGGTGCAACCTCCGTCAACGTTATCAGCACACCGCGGTGCACCGGCCGAGTCCAGAAATGTTCTGACCCGAAAACTCCTATGTTTGAAACCTGGACCGCCGTTGAATTGCGGGATTCCGCACGCAGTGTTCGCAGTGGAGCCCATAACCTCTTGTAGGTCAAATAATAAAACGCTTGAATTTTTATAAAAAGCTCCTATACTGTACACAGCAAAAATTATTTCCTGTAAAATTACGCAAATGTCCTGTAACAAAAAGGAGCAGGACATTTAACGTAATTTTACTAGTCGAAACATGATTACGTGACATTTAATTTTCAGTGTACAACTTTTTTACAGGACATTTGCTGTAATAATAAATGAATCTTCGTTAACTTCCAAGGAAAACAATTTAAAATTACAGGTTTTGTTAATTACAGGTGATTTATTTTAAAGGTTGCAGATTTCAGTGACACGTAATAGTCAAAAAAGTTTTCTGTGTAGGATGTTTATAATGCTACTCTGGTGAGTGAGAGTCATCACATAGCAATCACCGATTGCTATGATATCAAAAGTTTTAAGAGCAAGTTCACTGGTGTTTGGAACTTACGGCACTTTTTGAAAATTTTGGCATGCAAAAACATTTTCAAGATCTGTGGCCTTCAAGTTTTTTTACAACACGTGTTGTATTTTCGCATGCTGTGATGCAAAAATAGCAATATTTCTATCATATACCGCTGAAATAGAAACAGTGTTGTAAAAAAAAATACAACGTCCCAAGATCTTGAAAACATTTTTGCATGGTAAAATTTTCAAAATGTCAAAATTTCTACCACTTTTTCCCAACACCAGTGAACTTGCTCTAACCTAATCCCTATACCCGATGGAAATACAAGACCATACCTACATGTGCTGCCGCCAAGACTGTCCCTTATGTAAAAACAAAGAATCGAGAAAAATGTCTTTAAAGATTTTTATAAACTTTCGTGGATATCTCGGTTGAAACTTTACCTTTTTTATTTCTTTCTTAACAGATATTAATATCCTTGTTGTAAAATATCGGCCATTGTTTTTTTTTTGTTTTTAATTTGCTGATGCAGAGGAGGAAATAATAATGGGACAGTAGACTGAGTCGATTTGGGGTCATTTTGGAATTTCTCAAACCCTGGGGTCTAAAAAGCTTCGTCTTGGTTTAAAACTCATCCATGATTTTTTGCAAAATTTTTAAGTTACGTTTACATGAGTAAATTTGAACTTTTAGGTTTGTATGGGAAAATTGAATATTTTGTACTGAAAAATCAACATCATTTTTGTTTCGTCTGTGGAACCGAGCCAGCTGATGGTTTATGTGCCAATTTATAAAATTCCTAAACGAAATTTTCCGCTGAACAACCAAATCGACTCAGTCTAATGGGACAGCCTTGCGAGTATATTTCGCATGCGTATTAAATGTACCCGCAAAGCTGTCCCATATTTGGCTATACTTTTGTCAGTTTTTTTTGTGAATCCCTCGTGTGAATCCCTGTGAATGCCCCGATTGCACAGTCCACAATCGTCCCGGAGATGAAACCATACTCTGCCTCTGGAGGCAGCTCATCCGTTGAGTCGATGGCTTCAATTATACCCGATGCATACTTTTTCCAATCTATATTCCTTGTGAGGTCATAAGGAATATTGATTTCTTCGGGTGGACTACGACCACTGGTGATAGAAATATAGATAGGCAAATGATCGCTTCCCTGAGGGTCTTGGATTACCTTCCACGTACAATCCAAGCTCAGAGAGGAAGAAGCTAAAGAAAGGTCTAAAATACTATGCTGTGATTGGGATCCATTAATTCGAGTCACTTCCCCATTGTTTAAGACAGTCATGTTGAAGTCGTCGCACAGCTCATAAATAATGTTAGCACGTTCATCATCACGTGAGCTACCCCAGCCCACACCATGGGAGTTAAAATCTGCCAGAACTAGCCGGGGTTCTGGGAGAAGTGGAATAATATTCGCCAATTGGTTCCGGCTAACGCTTGAAGATGGCGGAATATAAACCGAGGCTAGACAAAGGTCTTGACCAGTTATTCTAGCTTGGCAACTAACGACTTCAATAGCTGGAGATGGTTGTAGTGGAATACGATAGAAAGAGTGGCCTTTCTTGATCCCTAAAAGAACGCCACCCCCTCTTTGACCATCACGATCCAGGCGAATTATGTTGTGGCTATGGAAGGTGAAATCTACGTTTGGAGAGTGCCAAGTTTCGCATAAGGCGAACACAACACAATTCAAATTGTGTACCAATATTTTAAATGGGTCTAATTTTGGTAAAATACTTCTGCAGTTCCATTGCAATACCGAAACAATTTCTCTCCCCTCATTGGATGAATTATCCATCGAAAGAAATTGCTTCTGCGATGAGGGTCATAGTGAGAGCTTTCTTTTTCAAGAATTCTCTCAAAAGGGGTACAAACATATTTATCATAGTCCTCCATCCTGCTGGTACACTGAAAAAGTCCAGGATGAACGCAACAATTTCCGAGAATTTCATCTTACCATCAGCCGAAAAGCTGGGAAAACCATTTGACGATGGATCAGATGCAGTTTCTCTGGAAATTGTTGCATTCCTGTTAGCTACTGATGGGCCTGAATTCTGAAGGAAAGCCTGGGGTTTTGACTTCCCAGACAGTGGAGGAAAGTCCTTCGGGGACGGATTAAAACCCGGAGGACTTTTAATAGGAGGATTAGAATTACTATTTCCACTCTGAAGATTTCTTTTAGTATTAAGTTTGCTGGCAGCTACTCTGGATTGTGTTTTAGTGATGCGTTCCCTTTTTGGAGCCTGTGAAACATTATTTTTTGAAAATGGCCTAGTTGATGTTCCTTCACATGGATCCTCCCCTTCGGATTCATAGTCACTTAGAAGGTCAAACTGGTTCTCTGAGACGATTGGCAAAGACTTCAGAACCAAGTCTCTATAGGACATTTTTACACGATTTTTCAAAGAAGTCTTGATTTTTTCCCGGCGCGATATGTACTTCGGACACGCCGAGAGAGCATGAGATTCCTCGCCTGTGCAATACAAACACTTGCTTAATGCTTGTATTTCACACGAAGCTTCCGCATGCTTCTCCCCGCACTTAGAGCAGCGTGCCTGATTGCAACAGTAGGCGGCCGTATGATCCAACTGCTTGCAATTCTGGCAGTACATGACCGAAGGCACATAAAGTAAAGGTAGACGAACCTTCCCGATCGCAACGTAATCAGGAAGTGCAGTGCCGGAAAAGGTAACCCGAAAAGAGTTCGACAGGGAAAACTTCCGTGTTTTCCCCTCGCCTGATGCTGATTTTAGTTGAAGCCGGATCCTTGAATCGACCAACCCCTGACTCCATTAGGTCATCGACGGTCAAACCCTCTTCGGTCCCACTCCGTCGATTTCCACGTCACGAGCGGGAACGTAAACGCGGTACTCGATCGTAAACCTCTCGTCACAAGCAATGGCGTTTGCTTCCTTCAAGCTACCAACAACAACGCGCATTTTGTTCCGACTCATCGGCTGGTAGCTGACTACGGAAGAGTACGATCGGTCGAGGTCTCGGGAAATTGAAATAACATTTAGGGGTTTCGATTTGGACCGGAAATACACTACCCAGGGTCCCGTCGATTCATTCTGGTAAACCCGACGACGAGGGGGAGGTTTAGGCAGCTCATTATTTTCTTCAAGAGGGGAGTTCATTTGAACGGTTGATGATGATGGATTTGTGCCAAACCTAAATGGAATTTGGGAAAATGGGGTCTGCGAGGAGGGAGGAGGGGTATCTTCCGTGTCTGTGAGATACATCGGATGATTTTCGATTAATCTCTCGGAAACAGTTTCTTTCGAAATATCATCCTGTAAAGGGGGATCTTTGCCCGCCTCGCCGTCGTCATCCATTAGGCGGGAGCTTACCGAACTAATGGGCTTCTAGTGAAGAACGAAACCTTTGAAATTTTAAATTCTAAATTTTAAGTTAAAAAAATTAATAAGAAAAATAAATGACAGAGAGAGAAAGGAAAGTATTAAATAAACAACCAAAATTAAAGTTTTGGAAAAAAAGGAAAAATACAACCTGTTATTAGGTACACCCTATACCACCTGGCTGGAGACTATACAGAGTATGTTGTTTCCTGCTGGTCAAAACTGAAGGCTATCTTGCTTGAGGGACGCTGCGACTACACTTCCGTTTTATTTTCCTATAACGGCACACAAGTCGACCGAGATTTGAACTAAAGTCGTTGGAGTTGGCTCTATAGTTGAGATTTTCTTTTTTACGAACCGGTCTAAGGAGGAGACCTGATGGAGTGTCAATTGAAGGACCGCCCATTTATCGTAAATCAGTTCATTCAAATCGTAAATGACGATTAAGCATATTCTCAGCTTTTGGAGACATATTTACAAATTGACTAAACTGCTATCCGATTCAACTTTTTTGGGCAAAGCTTGTCGTAAATGAATGATAGATGATCATTCAATACCAACTTGTTTACGATGGTCATCTCAAATGTCTTAATGTTCGATTTTGATTATCATTTCTATTACGATTTCATGTTAGCTGGGGGATTGCTGCAATTATCGCCCAATCTCTATACCAGGGCCGTAGGAAGAACCGACTCATGGGGGGGGTTTTGGTGACTGATTTTTACCAATGATTTTTTTTATCAACAATGCACGAATACAAACAAATTTTAAATATATTAAGTTTGTAGCTACATATATGATTAATCATTTTGAAGTACTTTTACATTAATAGTCTTCGTATAAAATCGTGACATTAGAAAATTGGTCCTTAAGCAAAAAGGTGAACTTAATTCGCTTTAATAGATGGTTAAAATCTTTGAATTTGTTTACGAGTCTGGTGGGACATACTTAATTGATATGAGCTAAAAATAAGTTTTTAGGAGAGCCTTCCATTTTTAAAAAAAAAGCTTATACTCAAATCAAACAAGCCCAATCTTCCAAACTATTTTACAAATTCAAAGATTTTGAACTTCGATGAAAATAAATCTTATTAAAAAAAGTGAAAGATAAAAATCATAAGATTTTCGGATGAAATTTGCTTGGGGAAAATTACAACCAAATTAATGATTTTAGTTTGCAATTTGGCTTTAAAAAACTTGAATATAAACACATTGCTGACCAAAGAGATATCGCGTTTTTTTGCATGCTTCTAATATGCTCCATTAAAATGGAAAATTCAAAGGTTATGAATCGAATAATGACACCTCATTCTACAAAATTTAACATGTTAATCAAATAAATTAAATTAGCAGTTTTTTGTCTATTGGTTTCTGAAATATAAAATGCAGAATGTTGGAGTTCTTTATGTGTTAATAATGTTAAACAATATACCGATAAAATATAGAACTTTGTGCTGATTTTTGTTTTTATGAAGATCAAGTTCATGTTTCTTTAACAGCTAATATTTTTCATAAAGAATATATTCTCTAATAAAAATCCTGATGATGATTTTTTTTAAATTAAATTTGTATTTTTCGCTTAAAACAAAAAAGTGAAATTCTACATTTTATTTGTTATTTTCAGCTGAATTGTGTTTAAATCTAATTTTGATCAAAAATTTGAAATCTGGAAATCGAATTGACAGGCAATCTTAAGTTTATGATCTCTTGAATTCCTCAACCTTTTATGTTGAGTAAAAAATTTATTTACAAGCTAAAACTTTTTCTGAATTTTCTGAATTCTGAATCTGATTTCTGAATTTGAATCTGAATTCTGAATCTGATTTCTGAATCTGAGTTTAAAAGTTGCGCTTTGAATCTGTATCTAAATTTCCATACGATTTCAGAAATGTACAAAAAATACAATTTCCGAATCTTATTCCAGATCAGAATTTTATAACCAAGTTTTTGAGCCCTAATTCACGAATCTATTAATTAAATTCTGTTGTTCAGGTTTGATCTAAATTCACTATTTCAATTATTTATTTTAAATCTGTATTGTGAATCTGAATTAAAATATGAATTTCAAGTGATCTGAATCTAAGTTTTCAATTTTGGGTTGTCATATCGAAGCTTTAAATGTTTTAATTTTGTGTAGAATTAAGTTTAAGAACTTCTAATTTGAATAAATATAAAACAATTTTTTTCTTTTTTTCATATTCGGAATTGAATATGCTCTTGAAAAACATTATTCAAATTTGATATGAAATGCAAAACCAAATTTAAACCAGAACTTCAAAGCAGCTTTTCATTTCAAATTTCTTATGATTATTCGAACTGAAAATCAAGAATCCTGAACTGGATACAGATTCCGAAATTTCGAAATATGAATACAATTTTGGTGATGGGAGTTATGGAATCAAAACCTCCGAAATAGGTATAATTTAATTTAAAATTTAATATTCAGACCTGAATTTCTATTAACATATGAGAAAATTTGATCTGGTAAACGGTGGATAATGTGCAACACGAGACCCCATAGTGGTCATATCACCTCTTATTCACAACTCCTATCTCTACCTCCCCGCGGTGCCGGCTGGGGTGCGAGTAACCTAAGCGGAGATCGGGTACCCAACCCCGGTGGATGCTTTGGTCGCATGCAGACTGAGAAGGTGGCCGCACGCGTCTGTTCCCCAGGTCAGGGGCGGCGTGCAACAACAACCGAGCGTCTGTTCTCCAGGTCAGGGGCGGCTCAAACAGCGTCTGTCTTGCAGCAAGCGGCTGAATTTATGAAATGCGGCTCCCGCCAGCTAAGTCCAAGATGGCAGCCCCATCGCGGGATAGGGACTTTAGGCTAACAACCTACTGCTCCCGATTCATAAATTGTTACGGAATCCGAAAGAAATGACCGACCTGGAACTTTGGCGACGACTTTTAGCATGAAAACACGGACACGAATTGGAACTTGGAATGTTTTAACCCTTGCTCAACAAGGCAAGCTGGCTCAACTTGCTAGAGAGGCTAGCCGCCTCAAGCTTGAAATTCTGGGACTGAGCGAAGTCCGTTGGCCTAATACTGGAGAACACAAGACACAATCCGGGCAAGTCCTGCTTTACTCTGGCATACGAGGAGAACATGCTACTCGGGAACGAGGAGTTGGTTTCCTGTTAAGCCCGCAGGCCTACGCGGCCCTCATTAGATGGGAACCGATAAACGAAAGAATAATCGTAGCCAGATTTAGAACACGGGTTAGAAACCTTACAATGGTCCAGTGTTATGCGCCAACTGACGTTGCCGACTTGCAGGAGAAAGAGCAGTTTTATAGTCAACTGAACAGCGTGGTAGAGAAAATTCCGAAGGGTGACATTCAAATCCATTTGGGCGACTTCAACGCAAAGATTGGCTCCGACAATCGAGACCTTGAGCGCATCATGGGGCGCCATGGCCTAGGACAGATGAGCGAAAACGGAGAGCTGTTTGTAGAATTTTGTGGCAACAACAACATGGTGATCGGTGGATCGCTCTTCCCCCATCGACCAGCACATAAAGTCACTTGGGTATCCCGAGATGGCCGAACAGAAAATCAAATTGACCACATCTGCATCAGCCGAAAGTGGAGAAGGAGCCTTCTTGATGTCCGCAACAAACGAAGCGCAGACATTGCATCTGACCATCACCTCGTCCTTGGCGAGATACGACTGAGAGTTGCACGTGTCCAACGGTGCGAGGAGAAAGTCGGGTGTAGATACGACGTCCGCCGGTTGGAGAATCCAGAGGTGAAAAGGGCATACGTTGAACAGCTAGAATCCCGAGCCTCGGAGCTGCCGACAGACGGAACAGTCGAAGAACAGTGGTGTGGAATCAAGAATGCCTTTATCACGACGAGCCATGGTACTCTCGGTAAAGTTTGTGGAAGAAGAAGTGAATGGATGTCGGATGAAACTTGGAGGATGGTCGATGATCGGAGAAAGGCGAAAGTCGGAATTGAGCAGGCATGTACCGGGTCAGCCAAAGCAGTCGCCCGCTTACGATATGCGGAGCTGGAAAAGGCAGTTAAACGAGCTTGTAGACGAGACAAGAGAGCCTGGACAAACTCCCTAGCCGAAGAGGGAGAAAGAGCCGCCGCCAATGGAGATATCCGATTACTTTATGACATTTCTCGCCGCCTCAGTGGTGCAAGGACCAATGCAAGAATGCCGCTAAAAGACCGAGCAGGTCAGTTATTGACCGATCGAACAGATCAGCTCAAACGATGGACTGAACACTTCGAACAACTCTTCCGAGTCACGAATAGCGATGGCCAACAGAATCTGCAGCTCGAAGCGCCAACAGTAAGTCGCATAAATGGCGTCAACTCGGAAGCGCCTTCGCTGGCTGAAATAGAAGCGGCAATCAAAAACATGAAATCCAACAAAGCACCTGGGATCGATTGCATCCCTGCTGAAATGCTGAAAGCCGACCCTGCCCTATCAGCACAAATGTTGCACCGTCTTTTCGCTGACATCTGGGATACTGCAACATTCCCGGCCGACTGGATACAGGGTATCCTCGTAAAGGTCCCGAAGAAAGGAGACCTGACAGAGTGCGGTAACTGGCGAGGCATAACGTTGATCTGTACAACCCTCAAAGTACTCTGCAAAGTGATTCTGAACAGGATCCAGGAGAAAATAGACGCTACACTCCGACGGCAACAAGCTGGATTTCGATCTCGACGATCATGTGTGGACCACATCACAACGCTACGAATCATACTGGAACAAATCAACGAATTCCAGGACTCTCTTCTGCTGGTGTTCGTTGATTTCGAAAAAGCATTCGACCGACTTAACCATGAAAACATCTGGGCGGCTCTAAGGCGACGAGGGGTCCCAGAGAAACTAGTCCATCTCATCGAAGCACAGTATGAGGCATTTTCGTGCAAGGTCTTGCACGACGGTGTCTTGTCCGAACCAATCCCGGTAACTGCTGGAGTGAGACAAGGATGTATTCTATCACCGCTACTTTTTCTAATCGTAATGGATGAGATTCTGATTGGATCGATTGACTGTGCACCGAACCGAGGATTGCCGTGGAATCCTTCAACAATGGAGCAATTGAACGACCTTGACCTGGCTGACGATATTGTTTTGCTCGCCCAAACACAACCAGATATGCAGAGCAAACTCGACGACCTCACCGAAAGTTCCAAGGCAGCAGGTCTCAAAGTCAATGTCGGAAAGACCAAGTCGATGGAGATCAACACAGGAAATCCCTCCAGTTTCATGGTAGCTGGGCAACAAGTTGAGAAAGTGGAGTGCTTCCAGTATCTTGGTAGCCAGATTACGCCTGATGGTGGTGCCAGAAAAGACATCGAAACACGGATCAGAAAGGCCCGATTTGCGTTTGCGAGTCTCCGAAACATCTGGCGGTCACGCCAGATCTCTCTACGAACAAAAATTCGAATCTTCAACTCAAACGTCAAATCCGTATTGCTGTACGGGTGCGAAGCTTGGTGCACATATGCGGTAACGACGCGAAAACTGCAAGTATTTGTAAACCGCTGCCTGCGGAATATCATCCGCGCTTGGTGGCCTGGCAACTGGATCTCGAATGAGGAACTACATCGCCGGTGTCATCAAAGGGCGCTAGAAATCGAGATTCGGGAACGTAAGTGGAGATGGATTGGGCACACGCTGCGAAGAGATGAAAACGAGATTTGCAGAGAGGCGCTAGATTGGAATCCAGAAGGTCATCGAAGAAGAGGCAGACCCAGAAACTCGTGGCGGCGAAGCCTAGCTGCTGAAATCCGAACTGTCGACGAGAATCTTGACTGGGACCAGGTGAAGACGCTGGCTCCGGATCGTCAACAGTGGAGGTCTTTTACCACGGCCCTATGCACCGGAGGATCGGCGCGGGATCATTAAGTAAGTAAGTAAGTATGAGAAAATTTTGAAAAAGTATAGCAGAATTTTGAACTTGGGATGGGTTTTTGAGGTTTGGGCATAAGTTTTTAGTCTAGATTGTTACTCTTGATTAACCTTACTCTTTTATCATAATTTGGTTATGAATTTAAAATTTTGAGTGTAGCGTAAAATACATTGCTTGATTTTTTGGATCTTCATGGGGGGGGTTTGACCCCCAAAACCCCCCCCCCGTTCCTACGGCCATGCTCTATACTATCGGTGTTCAGTAAGATCCTGGAGCAGTTAATAGGAGATCGTGTCTCGCAATTCCTGAAACACCATAACCTGCTATACAGCTATCAATACGGTTTTCGCGAAGGATCCAGTACTCAAACAGCAGCAACTGTACTGGTAGATGCCATACACAATGCTCTTGATAATCGGAAGTTTATGGGAGTGTTATTCTTAGACCTAAAGAAAGCTTTCGACACGACTGGCCACACGATACTTCTCCAAAAATTGGATGCCCATGGAGTCAGGGGTAATGCGAACCTTCTTCTTGCCAACTACCTAGCCAACAGAAAGCAGTACGACCAGATAAATCAGGTTTCTAGTGACCTTGGAGACCTGCCTGTTGGAGTCCCTCAGGGTAACAACCTAGAGCCTCTCCTCTTCGTCTTAAATATGAATGATTTGCACAAGCTACAATTACAAGGTAAACCCAGGCTGTTTGCGGACGATACATCGTTGTCATACGAACATAATGACGTCGGGACTATTATTTCTCTTCAAGTACACCACCAGCTACACAACCCAGTCTTCCACCACAATCAACAAATTCAGCAGCAGAATCACAGATTTCCTACAAGGTCGAACCTGATGCTCAGAAGAATAAATACAGAGAAAATGAAAAAGTCCCTGAATACTTCAGAAAGATGAAGTACAACGCTCTTCCAGGATATCTAAAAATCACAACCAACAGAGCCAGCTTCAAACGTTCAGTTAAAACATACCTCAAAACCAACCTAGCAAACTACCTAGCATGATGTGAGAAAGAAACAACTGAATTGTGAACTAAGCAGCTAACTTCTTCGTTAAGACACCCTTAACAGAGAGTAATCTCACTGGGGGCCAATTTCCTTACCCATAATTATCAAACCTGCCACTAATCGCCACAATACGACTTTTCTTTATATTCTCTCTCTGTTAGCCACCGCCGCACAGTGGTTCAAAATCAAAAAAAGTGGGAAAAAATTATTAAAAACCTATTTTGTTAAAATCAGATTTTTTTTCGAAATTTGTTATTTTTTTTCAATAATTGCTAAAACGGGGTTTGAGCTTTATACTGGGAAATTGAATATTTTTCAATTAATTATGAATATTTTTGTTAAAATTAAGTAAGGGCTCCTAAATTCTTATAGGTTGGTTGGATAAATATTAAAACTGATGTTTTAAGGTGAATTTGCATATGTATCGAAGCAAATAATGCTTGGTTTACTCTGTCTAAATACTTTAAAATTTGCATTTTCAAACCAAACAGCGTTCCACTCAATGATATCGTATCCAAAATATAGCAAAAACTAGCAGCTGATTTTAAGATATATATGTTTTTGATTAGACTTCCACCTATCCAACGGTGTATACTTTACCACGGCGATCAGCAGCGCAAGCTTTATTTTTGCTTCCGAAAAATAAATAGGGTAAATCGAAAAAATTTATCATTTAATTTTGAGTTTTCAATCAAGCGAAACTTTATTAGTTCATGATATTAAGGAACTTTTTTATCTCCAAACTGGGAATAAGATTGTAATACATCACTTCGGTGTAAACATTTATAAATTTTTGAAGATTTATATGCTTTTTTCAGTTGTTTTGGGCTGAGAATAAAAAATCCTATTTTTAATTCTTGTATTAAAGTTGTCGTTCATGTTTGTTTCAAAGGAGGTGTTTAAAAGGTCCTAAAAATATCTGGATACATCATAACGTTCCTAGAATATTGGAAATTCGATTCCAATACAAAAAATTTGGTTGTTGCTGACTTGAAAAATGGGCTTTTTTCCGGCTTTTTGGGGATTTGAACCACTGTGCGCCGCCCACCACACCACAAAACCGCAACTGCAGAGCCGCCAATTTAATAAAATAGTGTTGAAAAGAAAGTGTGAATTCTAAAGATTGTAAATAATGTTAGTTTTGAAAAGATATCAAACATGATCAATAAATGTGAGGAGGTTTTATGCCTTCGGGAGAATGGTGCTGCAAGAGAGACCAACTCCCGGGTTCTTTTCCCTGCTCAATTAAAAAAAACATAAATTAATCATAAGAATTGAGTAGCTCCAAAATTAAATGAATAAAAACGTTCCATGAGTTTAACAACCTGTGCCTTCATCTTCTCGAAAGTTTTTCAGTTGATGATCTTTTAAGCCAGACTTTCAATACAAATTTAATGAATTCTGAATCAGAACCAGCAAAGCATCTTGACTGCAAATATATAAAGAGAAAAATCAATTCAATATGACTTACGCGTGTGCTACAAGGTGCGCGTATTTTAGTTCATAGATTCCAAGAAAGCCCGAGCTGCAAGTAAAAGCATGGCAAAAACTTAAAAAATATGGCTTTGTAGTTAACTTTTTTCCAGGTTTTACAGCGAACAATTCAATAATCCTCAAACAAAATTTAAAAAAAAAATCAATTTGGTGGAACTTAGCCATTAGGCGAAACTTAGTTTGTAAAATTATGAAAATTGTTATTTTTCACTTCGCTGTACTGTTTTATTTAGTATAACTTTCGTAATTTCAATGAATCCTCATTTTGTCGCATGAATTGTATGAATATTTGTAGAACTAACGTAAATTGGAGAGGCAATTTGAATGTATCCTGTGAAAAAAGACATATGTACATTGACAGTTGATGCAATTAATGTTTCCTAAAAAAAAATTCAAAATGACACATGCACACACCTGTTTATTTTTCGGATCTTCGAAGACTCTCTGGAGCCACTTTTAAAACATCACCGATGGTTTTGGAAGTGAAATTGCATCTCAATTTAAATCGGATTCTAGAAATCAACTTTCTCGTTTTTTCTCTATCCACAGAAACCTACCTTGACCAGGAACGTTAAGAGTTTGGCGTTTTTCTAAGCATACATGTAAAATAAATGAGGCAACTTCGTCTATAGTTATTAGGAATTTTGTCATCAAAAGTAAGAAAACCGGTGGTGGTACCAATATCAAGTGTGGAAGAGAAAACGTTCTTCGGATAAACTTATTCTACTACAGTTGACTAGAACAAGATTTCGCAGCAGCAGTGATCCAGGAAAAATGATATTCGGACAAATAACGTACCAATGCGTTGGCTAAATAAATAATATATTCCCTTTATTCACTTAAAAATCATTTTGCTGAGATGTGTCGTTCATAAATATACAAGTTTATCTCTACCAGCTCAATCAGCGCGGTGGCGCCAATACATGTTTTTTTTTTCTGTTGTTGTTGTCTTTTTGTGTATGCTTAACAAATCCGAACCGATTTTTTCGCCTCATCTCTACTATTACTTTGGGTTTATTATAGTAGAGACGAGATGATTTTAGAAAGGATAAAATACACAGAAAAAAAAACGCTTAACGCAAGCGATCGGCCTCAACTATTCTATACATTGACGAAACTTAAAACCTATTAAGTACACAACTTAAAGCTCCTGCTCGACGCTTCCTATACAGTATTACATCTTCATTTTCATATCATTTTTAATCTTCACTCAATTCTAACATGAAGTCAATACTTATGTTTTTGGTTCTACAACTGTATAACGGTCCGGTAAAAAAAAAAACTAACGATAATCGCGCTCCAGCAATGGAATAATTTATCTAAGTATGTCTCTAGAGCCGCCTCGTTTAAGTTTTCATTGCCAAATTATGGTTCTGGCGGCATTAATGATTGTGTTTTTTTTAAGCTAAATAGCTAAATGTCGTCTAAAATCAAAGCTGAACCCATCTTAAGAAGACTTCTTCAAGATGGTGCAAAGGTAGGATTTTTTCTAGTAAATAACAATAACACCAATCATTCTAACGATGATTATGATTCATAGCGCTGAAAACCAATCAAAATCTGATTCTGAATTCTTTTTTTTAATTATCATTTTTTTTAAACAATTTCGTTTGCAGTTTTCCTATTGCACGAAAAAAATGTGATTTAAGGATGACTTTGCCAACTGTAGTAACTCGTGAAAATGTTCTGAAACTTGAATCTCAAGTTTGGGAGAATATTTCAATCAAAAGTTGGACATCGAGAATTGTTTTCAGACCATTTATTAGTCTCTGTTATAAATTTACTGGAACTGATTGCAAATAATGTTGAAGTTGTTTTTACAGTGTTTTGTTTGAATTCGGTTGAACAGAATTGTGCCCTTTAGGTCAAATGCTCGAAGGATCAAATTCTGTTGTTTAATATTTCTACCCTGTCTGTAACAAAAATAAATATATTCAAGGAGAAAAGTATCCTGCTGATGAATAAGACTTCAGGAAAATAATCATTTTCAATCGGCTTCAAGCTCACCTTAAAAGGAAACAAGTTTACTTCCGCAGTTCAAGTCAAGCCTGCACAAAAGAATTTTTGTTTAGTCGTTTTGCTAAAATAAATTTCATCTTTATTTTGAATTCTTGAAACAAAATCAATAGACAAACGGCTGGTGATAATTCCAAAACAAACAATAATCTCACCGAAGGTCTATAAAAAATTTTTTTTTTAAATAACCGCTAATCCAACAAAAATTTTATCGAATGATCTAATCCGGCAGGTTTATCTGCTGTACCATGATGTCAAATGTATAAGGTAAAAAAAATTAGAGTATGGTAAATAATCCAAACGAAACAGGCAAAAATAAATGAAACAAAATTCATGGCAACACTGCTATCATCGGCTGCATACACTCAATAAAATTAAGAAGCTAAAAATACGTGAATTTGAACGTAGGCACGGCTTTTATTGAAATACGTTAAAACACGTTAAAATCTACTTGTACTTTGTTATAGGAATCCAAATATTTCCGAAGAAACGACACATGAAATTCACGTATAACTCTAAGTGAATGATTCAAATCCCTTCTTCGACTTTTTCCACGAGCGTGCATCTTGGACGTGATGCATTTTTTTTAAAGATTCATTTCGTGTAGCACTTAGCTTAAAACCATTTGGAAAAATATTGTCTAGCTTTTGACAATGCTGATACGTGCAGATTTTTTTTGGTTGTAACACTTTGGCCAAAAATTAAAACAATATATCGAATAGGTATCTTCGGAAAAGTTTTAAAGTAAAATAAACTCTTTGAGATTTTTCCATCAATTCCCCTCGAAAAAAGATCCAAAATTCAAACTTTTTAAAGAACTTTGTCTTGAATTTTCAGTACTCGAACGTCTTCCGAGTTGTACAGTAAAATATAAAAAGAAACATATAAAATGTAGTTTTCAAACGATAACTTATTTGTTGAAATTTAAAAAAAAACATTAAAAATGTTCTTCGATTGGGTAAGCCTCCAAGAGTTCTTGAAACGATCTAACAGAATTTTTAAAATGATATTTTTCTGTTATTACTTGTCTGTGAACCTAAAAACTCAAAAGTAAAGGTTTTG
Source organism: Uranotaenia lowii (assembly GCF_029784155.1). Lineage (NCBI taxonomy): Eukaryota > Metazoa > Arthropoda > Insecta > Diptera > Culicidae > Uranotaenia > Uranotaenia lowii. The sequence goes on along the minus strand of NC_073691.1, from coordinate 152,443,720 downwards.
TCAGCCGGAACGTTCAAGACTGTAACAGTGTTGCCATATGTTCAATTGTCCATCTTTTGACCTGTTTCATTTCGGTTACTTACCCTTCTCTTGCTCTCTACTAAACTCATTCCATATTTTTCAACCTTCCAAAGGAGGGGTACCTAGTCTCTGTGTGATGCAACGTGGCCTAGCTATTTACATGATGACATCTCCCACGGCGACTCCCCGAATGCCAGATCCGTTGCCGCCTGACATCAGTACCGGTTCCCTGGAAGGGGAATCTGCACCGAGCCCCAACCGATTACGAGTAGCTTTTGGTAGTACGCGACGACGACGGCCAGCTCCTTCTCCTCCTCCTCCTCCTCCTCCTCCTCCAACGAATCCTAGCCCTCTTCGAAGGCGTGCTGCGCGACATTCGCTGGAACTGCCGCCGGTGGTTTCACCGTTACTGGAGCCTCCACCAGCAAGTAACAATCATTTTTTGCTGAAATTACTACTGGATATAACATTGCTGAGGAAAGAATGGGCCATCGGTTTCATTGGACCGGAACCGGAAGCGGCGTTCGGAGTAATGAAGGACAGTTCCGGCAGGTGTGAGATGCTCGCAGCCGGCGGCACCGTTTGGCCCTGATGTTGGTGATGATATTGGTGGTGAGCTGAAGGAGGGAATGTTGGCACTTTGTTACTGTTGGGTTGTGAACCATTGCCGTCTTGCGGAGCGACCGGTGGAATGTAATAAAAATTGCTGCTGTTCCACGAGCTAAACTGCGGCGGCGGAAGCTGAGGTTGGTTCCAGGAGTTGAAGCTGGGACCCGCTGCTGCGTATGAGTTGTTGTAGTTGAAATTGTTCTGACTAGAGGAGAGGTTTTGTGGCATAGGGGTACTGGAGATGAAATCGGTCCACTCTTCCTGCTGCTGGTTTGAAACAGAGCCT